>NW_018128029.1:810716-831525 GCF_001952655.1 Monopterus albus | reverse complement strand
ACGTCAGGAATTTACACAGGGTAAGTATTGTCCATAACATGTAGCAATGACCCGGAGACAAATCAAAAATATGTAGTATAGTGTGACTAGCGTAGCGCGTATGTAGTGTGATAGAGTCAAGCCAAAACGCACAGTGTCTGTCAGCGTAGCATTCTATCAGCGGTACTTGGTTATGTATAATATTTAGTGTAGCGCGCAGGTAGTATGGTAGAGTCAAGCCAAAACGCACAGTGTCTGTCAGCATTCTACCCCAATGCAGGTTGCGCAGTACATAGTGTTGGATATTAAGTTGTGTGAGACATTGCAACTCAAGCACCAGCACCGTTTGTTATGCACATATAAGGAATAGACACCGCAACTGAATCACCAGCATCATTTTCTATGCACTTATAAGGAATACAACTTTCACTCAGATTAAAGCATGAGCACTGTTTTATATAAATGTACTAAATAAGGAATATAACCTTTACATTTTAGTAGAAGTAGGTGTGTGTGTTCACTCAATTATTAGCAATATGTGTGTTCATTTAATTACAGAATGTACTACTTTGGAATTAGGGAGTTGTGCTTGGGGGAATATCTTTGGAAAAGTATTGATAATTACCAGCTGCATCCTACAAGAATATCTTTGGGAGAGTACTGATAATTTCCAGCTGCATGCTGCAGGAATGTGCTAGAAGGAGGGAAGAATAGTATATAACACACAGTTTTGGTGATGTGACTTCAGATCATCTGCCCTGCTGCTTGCTGTATGATCTCCAGATATATCTGCAAAAATAATAAAGGTAATAGTGCACTTTGATATTTGGTGTTGTGACTGAATATTCTTTCCGCTATCTGGACTCGAGAAGAAGTATGAGACTTCACAATTGCTAATGTACTTGGTTAATGTTCCAGCCACGACAGAGCGTCTACCAGAGGTTTAAATAAGGAGGAAAACAATCAGGCACCCCAGCTGTGTGCACCGACAAACAAATCACTAATTATGAATGCAACACAGCTGAGGTGCGAATCCCGCAGGTCGAGAGAACAGAGGAGAGAAAAAGGCAAAGGAGGGGCAGCGGCCGCTGAGCGGCCCTGACAGTGTTTAGTATTTTGACTTTCAGTCAAATAAAAGACTATTTTTCCAGTCATATATTTTATCATTGACGAGTTCTTTAACATAGTAATAAAATATAATCTTGTCTTGTGAACCCGATATCATGTTTCATTTCATCTCATGAGCTCAGTGTATTGTCACGCCCCTAGTTACTGTATTGGTATAATTCAGGTAAGTCATAATTCAGGTAAATCAACACAAAATATCAAAGAAGGGAACACAGTGAGACACACAGGGGACTTCGTTTCTATTCTCAGAGCTATTTTTGCCCCAGCAAAGTCAGGGCGTGTGAGGGTAGCACCCCTTGAGGTGTCTGACTTTCTACTGAGAGCTGGTCTTTCTACAGCAGCCACAATGCAGGGGGACTATCTAATATTACCTTCTAGCTGTAAAGATGTATGCAGAGCATGTGACACCGGGCCTCTGTAACCTCCAGTCACTCTTTCATTTCTGTGTATTGGCAGGTTAATAAAGGACAAATTTAGGAGCTTTAATGTTACCCATAATTCAATTTGAAACTAATTTAAAATCCTACATTTAGAAAAAGGTTGTCAGATGCAGCTTCTCTCTAACTAAATATGAAAAGCTAACTTGGAAAACTATAAATTAAAGAAAAATTTTATTAAAAAAAGGGGCACCAAAAAAGTTCTGCACAGGAATGAGACACTAAATACTCAATTTCTGTTCCAGTGCAAAGATACAGTAGATAAGCTGCCCCCAGCAGCTCTCGCTCCATTTGTTTGTTTGTTTTTTTTCAAGTTTTCTAGGTTTTCTGTGTTGCTTTTTGTGCTATGTCGCTTTCCCGTAAATTTTTTGTGAGTTGGGCTCCTAGGAATACAAGTTTTATTGCGTTTGCATTATGTTTTTATACTTTTTACGAGTTTTTGAGTCTGTCTGGGGAGGACCCTGTTTGCAAACAGTTGGCCATCAACGCCAGCAGTCCTTCCGAGCTCCTTGTGGTGAGCTGCCGGGGATTTTCCGCGGGGATGCGAGGTGGTGCGATGGGAGATGTGGGACTGCGGGGCTGGAGTGAGGCGCTGGGGGAGGAAACGAAGATATGGGCCATGTTCGCCTTCTGTCCGCTCTCCTCCAAGATGAATGGATGAGCTAGCCGCACTGGCGGAGCTGCAGCGGGGGTACGGAAAGAGCAGCCCTCCGTGCTTCACCGAGAGTCCTGGATCTGTGGGCTCTAGTGACGGTTCTTCACAAATCCCCAGGCCGGCTATCCTGCTACGTGCAGGTGCACGCAAAACACGGTGTCTCGGTGGCAGACACAATACCGGCAGGCCCAAATCCCCATCTCGAGGACATTAAACCTCCCCCCCCTCTCTGCCACCCTTCCACACAAAGAGCACTAAAACTCTGGACCTACTGTAGGCTAATGGCTGTTGTTCAGTTTCTACTGCTGTTCCTGATTCTCTCCAGTGCTGCTTTGCCCTGTTTTTAGGTGCCTTTGATTTGCTTATTTGTGCTGTGTAAAAAGTAACGTTCGGATGAATCCTTGTGTGTATTGGTTCTAATGCTTTGTTGCCTCTATGTAACTTGTTATTTTAAGACTAAGTGTTCTTTGTTACTACGTACATAAGTGTGTATGTGCCGCGCGGAGTGGCAGCTAGTGTCCTCGTTTTGTTCTTTTCCGTGTTTTTATGAAGCTCTGTTCTTATGTCTGTTCTTATGGTGTTATGTTGGTTGTTCTCTATTGCTGCTGTAACACAGAAATTTCCCCACTGTGGGATCAATAAAGTACCCACTCTACTCAAAGCCAGGGTAGCTTCAGATGCAGTCTTTTTGAACATTTCCTCCTTATTTATGTTTGTTTGTTTGTTTGCCTTTTTCTTTATTTATTGCAAACATTGGTGGTTGGTATTTTCCTGCTGTTAGGTATTTTTTTAGTCAGACAGAAATTGGTTAGATACTTGTTGTATTAGAAATGTTTAGCGGAGACAGGATGTCTAGGTAGGCTGTTAAATGCTTAGTCATTCTCATGGGTTTTTAGCAGGGTGCATATGGTCAAGGATAACTAGATAGAAAAAGTTTGATTGTCAGCAGGCAGGATGATTATTGTTATTATTATGATATGTTTAACCGTAATTGTAATCATAATATTTTCTTATGTTTAATGTCATGACATGTCACTAGATGTCATGTCAGAATGTTCTTAGATATACACCACTTAATCAACACTCACACACATTGATTCTCTCCATGTTTTGACTATTGTTATGGTCAGCTGTAAAGCTGGCATATCAGGTGATGCCACGGTTTGACGTTGCTGTGTAGTATGGGGATAGCCCAACCGAAGTGATAAATGTATAGGCCTGTTGTGGTTCAGGGTCTTTCATTCTTCATCTGCCTGCGCGCAGTATTGGAGGTGGAGGATACCTGGACGTGTAATGTTAATTTTACCTGTGATTATTTGAATAAACCAGCACGGTTATTTTTTATATATCCAAGTGGTCCGCTTCATCTCCCTGAATTACTGGTCAAAAGAACTGAGAATTAGCCTTCACTGCCATGAATGAATGCGCTTATGCTGCAGTGGGAGAAGAGGCAAGTCTGAGGTCACGCATATCAGGCAACACAGTACAATTTGAAAGTCTGAACTACGATCTGAACCGAGGTTCATGTTTTTGTTAAACTGGATACATTTGATCTGGTCAACTTTTGTTTGACATTGAAATATTGTGAAGGAAACAAAGAACTTGCATGACATCACTACGTTTTGCTATCATCGATGTGGGCTGTGCCTCCCTATACAGAATGCCATGGTATGTCACGCTGTGTTGAAATTTGGGACAGGGTGCCATTTTGGGAGGAAGGGATAAACCTTAGCTGAATGTGATAAATTGTAGGGTACCTAGAGATCCTGTTGACGAGAGCGACAGACTGAAAAATGATTTTGATCTCAGCTCCGCTCAGTTCTCAGTTCGGGAGCTAACACTAGTTACAGCGGGTAAATTAAGTATTGAACATGTCACAATTTTTCTCAGTAAATATATTTTTAAAGGTGCTGTTGACATGAAATTTTCACCAGATGTCGGTAACAACCCAAGTAATCTATAATAAAGAAATCAAAACAAATAAGTTCAGAAATTAAGTTATGCTTAATAAAATGGGATGACACAGGGAAAAAGCTTTGAACACGCTTACTAAAAATGATTTAATAGTTCATACAAAAGCCTTTGTTGGTAATGACAGCTTCAAGACGCCTCCTGTGTGGAGGTATGTTTTTTTTGTATGTATGAATTACTTGGGTTGTCAGTAGATAACACAAACACTGCAAATAAACCATTTTCTGTCCTGTCTGTGCTCAAACCAAACACTAGAGTGGACGTCTGGACGTAGGCGAAGCATCTATATATATATATATATATATATTTGTCTATAGTTAATAATTAGTGTGTTGGTGGCAAAATGGTGCGTTGACCCAAAATTCAACACAGCGTGATAACAACTCCACATTCTCTACGCTTGACATTGATTGAGTCAGCCTACAGACAGGAGGTTGAACAGCTGGTCCTGTGGTGTAGCTGCAACAACCTGGAGCTGAACACGCTTAGAACAGCGGAGATGACAGTGGACTTCAGGAAGGAGCCCCCCCACCTTACCCCCTCACCATACTTGGGAGCACTGTATCAGCAGTAAAGTTCCACAAGTTCCTGGGCTCCACTATCTCCCAGGACCTGAAGTGGACGTCCAACATCAGGACCATCACCAAGAAGGCACAGGATGTACTTCCTTGTACCAGCTCAGGATGTTCGACCTGCCCCAGGAGCTGCTGATACAGTTCTACAGAGGAATCATCGAGTCTGTTCTCTGCTCCTCCATCACTGTCTGGTTTGGCTCAGCTACCAAACAGGACAAGTACAGACTTCAGTGGACAGTTAGGACTGCAGAAAAGGTCATTGGTGTGAGCCTGCCCTTCATGGAGGACCTGTACACCACACGGGTCAAAAGGAAGGCAGAGAGGATCACTGCAGACCCCTCACACCCTGGATACAATCTGTTTGAACTCCTCCCCTCTGGGCGGCGTTACAGGTCACTGTGCACCAAGACAACCAGGCACAGTTTCTTCCCCCTGGCTGTCACTCTGATGGACACTTAACCCATGACAGTATGATTAGACAATAACCCTCAGTGCAATTCCTGTGTATGTATACATTGTACAGATTATACAGAATCATAGAGGTCCTTTGTTGTCTGCATTATTTACAGTCTGTTTATACTGCTTATTCTGCATTGTTTGCACTGTTTGTTGATGTTAATACTGCTATCTCGTTATATTACACAGCCTTATGCTGGTTTACTGTTTTGCACATTGAGAGCCGATGTACCTGAGTCAAATTCCTCATGTGTCCGTCACACCTGACCAATAAAGCTGATTCTGATTCTGATTCTTCTGATTCTGATTGTTTTGTAGCTGGGTGTGTCTGACCTCAGCATGTAGTTGACAGGTAGCCTTTTCCATTTGAAAAAAAATGAAAATGAATTAACAGATTTATTTCACTGCCACTATAGGCTTGTTAGATTTGGCATTACTCCCAGCAACACCAATGTCAAGCACAGTGAGTTCAAATTTGCCATGTGCATGTCTTCATAGTGCAAAAAACATATCGCAAAGAGGTAGGGAGGCGAAGACCTCAAACAGTCCTCAGTATGTGGCTATAGATATGAATATGATCAAAAATGGTTGGCGTGTGTTGCGGTGCACCATCTGTCACTATACAGTATGATGCAGCCAGGCTGTGAATTATATCATGGGTTTCCTTTCAACGTGGGGTGAGGGGAGAGGCTTCTGATCTGAGGAGGTGATCTTCACTTGGTTTTTGAGAATCAAAAATCAGACATCAAATCCAGGAGCAATAATTACACATAGGTGCGCAAAATAAAATAGCACATGAAAGCAGCTCATGAGCAAAGACAAATAACAAACAGGCAAACCCTGCAGGCATTACTGACAGCAGGTAACGGCAGTCTGACCTCACTGTGCACTGCTGTCACGCATTTCTCATTTACCATTTACCTGCTCATAGTGTATTCTTCCTGCTAATAATGTATTCAGCTTCTCTTTCATGTTAGAGAGCCCAAAGATTATAGACTATTGTTCACTAATACTAAAGTTCAAAGTTCCTTCTTGGGCTTGGAAACAGCAGTTATGAAAAGAAGCCGCTAACAATTTAGTAGCTGTCCAAGAGCTTTTGATCATCTTTTCATCAGCAGATGGACTTAGCTATTAAGCCAACACAGACAAGATGTTCTTCAAGTGCTCAGGAAAAAAAGAACCTTAAAAACATAAATACAATTCCATTACAAATGGGCAAACGACATGATTGTGATATGACAGAAAACACCACACCATCCACCATCCCTCTCTTCCACACACACCACTGTAGTTGTTAAAAAGTTTGATTCTGAGTTCAGTGGCTGGGTACTACAGTGTAAGGACCTATAGTTACAACCTTGCATACATAATACATTTATACATAACTCAATTAAATCTTGCTCTAATGCATATCTTAATAAAATATGTTCACAGCTATGAAGGAGTGTGTGGGGTGGATGAAGAGCTGGCTGGCATTGCCTGAGGTGTGAGCAGTGATTAAAGCAAAGCCCACTCACCTCCTGATTTGCATATATTTTCTTGCTTCATTAATTCCACCTTTATGAGACCAAGGATAGGAGGATAGTGATACTCAGGTTATTTTCACCTGCTTTTAATCAGAAAAAGGCTGACTGCACTAGTTTGTCTTAATCATCGCCTTGCTTCACACACACAGGGATGTGTTTACAACTGGGGCTGCGCTCAATGAAACTTGTAGGCAGTGAGTTTGATAAGACAACTTGTACTAATGTTGACAAGCAGCACAATCCTGTATCAAGGCAAAGTAAAAGCTGAAGCAACTGCCCTTGCCCTAGCAATGGTTTGGTTGAAAAACTACACCTACTCATGTCTAGTGAAATGCCTAGCAGCCACATGCTACCAGCTAGCCAATTTGTCAGAAACCTTGGTAGAGCAAGGAGCAGATATGTATCCACATCCATCTGCATTGTCTTCCATCAAAAGCCAAATGAGTCACGATTCATCTCCTGTTCCCTTTTCAATGTTTTATATACCAATTTTAATATAGTTATATGTTGGCATTCAACATTTATAAACACTATTGCAAAGGATACTCAGTGTTTGTGAATGATGCTCTATGAGCCTTGTGGCACAAACACCAAATATTGTATGCTGTCTGCTGGCAGTGTGCAGGTGTGTAATGAACAGTGCACACACAACAGCATTAATAAACGCCAGCTGGAGATGTAAAACTACATTAAAAAAGGTTTAAAACATCAAATGGTGGGGAAAAGGAGACAAAGTGTGACCCATTTGGATTTCTATAGCTTGTCCATCTGAAAACACTTATTTCATATATTTCTTAGGATAGTTATTTTTTGAGCAGGATGTTTAATCTTATACATTCTTGCAATGTATAAGCAATGTATATTATGCCTTTATTTACATTTACTCATTGAAATATTTAGATCTGAATTTTGTATTTTTGTCTTTGTTGCAGCGACTTTTGAACTTAGAAGCAGTTGAGAGTGCTTGCAACTGTTTGACTCACTGCATAGGCTATATGCAAAAGTATGCGCTCAAGGCAGTAGTATAGTTTGACCTAACATCAGCCTGAGGTTTAATCACAAGCTCGATCACTGATACATTTAGCTGTGAATGCGAATTTATGCGGACAGCCCTTCTAATCAATGAGTATGACTGCCTCAGCAGCAGTCATTGCTAACAGGTGCATAATAAAAGCATAAAAGATGTGATAATATAACTATGTACTAGAATGGGAACTAAAAAAACATATTTAAATGTGTCACAGTCATATAAAGATATATCATTATAAGGTTGCCCTAGTCAACTCTAATTTAAATGAAATGAAAATGTTTAGGAGTAACAGCTGCTCAGCAGAAAGGCAGTGGACATACGCTTACGGGAAGTAGTGCATATAAATCCGTTCGTCTTCACTTTTTATGGAGAGAACAATCAGGGCAAGAATTGATTGTCAGCAGCTTCATACTTTCCATGTCCCAGCAGCAGCACACGATCTTAAAGTCATCCTGCACAGTGTCAAGCATCACCTAGAGTCATATAAGGCACATTGCAATTAGACCAGGGCAATGGAAATGTGTGATGTGTCTGACAAACATAGATGGACACATCTAGCTTAGAGGTTACTGGTGATAAAGGAAGAGCAATGGCCTGGAGCTGATTATTATCATGTAGGCTGAGCCTCTTTGTTCCAACGGTCTGGGATGGATCCTCTTCTCTTTCTTGTCTCTGTACACAAGTCCCAGTCTATTAAGTACTAATTTCCTCAGTTTTGGGGAGAAGACGCTGTGCACAGAACTGTGAGCTCAACTCCATCCAACACCTTGGAACAGAAACAGCTTCTGCTATTACCCACACTGCATTCACACATTGGGACTTGTATTTATTTGGCTCAAGTTGAATGGCACAGTTGGACTGTCCAGCAGCTGAACTAATAAATGCAATCAATAGTTCATTCTAGCAATTGTGTTTCTATAGTCCACCCACAGGGCTGCAGGGTGGATGCCAGCAGAGCAGACGGGCAGACAGTTTGTGGCTACCAGCACTACACTGAGAGGAGAGGGCGGTGTCTGCCGGACTTCTTCCTGATCTGAATGGAGAACCAGTTGCCGAGAAGCTAAGCTCAGTGGAGCACACTGAGGGAATGAATGGCTTCTTGAGCAAACCACAGTTGCATCCTTCAGTGGCACACAGTTTTATTAAAGTGTCCACTGAAAATGATTGCCCTACTTGTTATTTGTAACTGTGTAACAGCATAGCATATATACATATATATATATATATGTACTGTATATACAATCTGTTAAAGGGAAATCATCTTTATATTAAGCAACATTTCATGTCTTGTTCTACTATTTAGCTGAGGCCAAGGTTTTCATTCTCTAATGAAGAACAACTTCTTCTGGGGGCCAAATGCAAAATTATGCTTCCACACACTATGTAAGACTGTGACACCATGGGCTCAGTTTTCCTTCCAGCTCAATTCTTATGAGCTTCGAACACAGTTTTTATGCAATTTCCCTGCGCATGTCTTTTTTTTTTTTTTTGCACATTGGTGTCTTAGTATTTTCCTGCCATGAGGTGGGAGAGGTGCAGCTGAGGCATTGAGTATGCGCATTAAGCAGCACAGCACAATTTTGGTTCTCATTTTTCCAGAAATAGTGATAATGATAAGTGACAACTGATAAGTGCCAAAGCAGGGAAGCATGAGCTCAGGTACCCAAATATATTTTAATGGCCACACCAACTTGAAATAAACCCTTAAATCCACAGCTGATGTGCAGGAATTCTCTGTGAATAATTTACTGTGAAATGATCTCACTTATGAAATGTGTGATAATTTATAAAGATTATTTTTTAACAAGATAAATAAACTAGTCCTCAGTATGTGGCTATAGATATGAATATGGTCAAACAGTGTTGTGTGCATCAGAACGCATCATCTGTCAATAAAGAATGCAGCCAGAGGTGATCTGCACTCGGTGTTTGGGAATCACATTTCAGACGGACATTAATTACACATACGTGCACATACAGTAAAAACACAAGAAAGCAGCTCAGCTAAATAACAAATTCCCTGCGGACGCCATGATTAATCCTGTTACACAGCAGGTCAAGTCAGTCCGACTGCAGCTGCTGTCAATGTTAAGTTACATTTTCTTCAAATGAACAAGTTTGACACACACGTACCTTCGTTACTACTGCGGGGGTCACCTTTTTGTCTGTTTTTGCATTTTATGATGGTTTGTTCCTAATAAAGGCAGCTGTAGGTAGAGATAAAGAGGGCGACATCCATTGGCTGTGATTTCAGTTTCATGATAAATGCAGTGTTTACAATATAATTTTAAAATTCAGTGAAACATATAAAAACACGAGAGACCCCTGTGGATTTCGCACACTGGATGCAACTGTGAGCAAATTACACTATATATTATTTACAGTATATTTATGTGCAGAACTATTTCCTTGTCCTGACATCAGTGACATCAGCCAATCAGGTTTCTGTCCTGCTCTTTAAAGGGGATGAGAGGAGCTGGTTTGACTGGACAGAACTAAAGCCAGACTCCAGCTGCTCACCATGTATTCCTCCCTATAATAATTGTGTATTGAGGGTTTAATACTTTGTTGCCTTTATGTAACTTTTTATTTTAAGACTAAGTGTTCTTTCGGGCTTTTGACTCTTTACCTGACTCCAAAGGAGAGCTGCACAAGAATTTCTATATGCCTAGACTGTCTGTTTATGCATAAATGGCAAATAAAAATCTTGACTTGACTTGACTTGACTAATGTCTTCTACCTCTTTTCCACAATACACCCAGTCACGCCTAGCTGAACACAAAAGTGTGCTGTGCCTGTGGTCGCCAAAATTGCAAAACATTGTTGAACATGTCAATATGCACCTTGTGCCTGGAGTTTACTGCTGTGCCCTGTTGCAGGAAAATAGAGCCTCTTGTGTGCTTTCCTCCATTTTACTAGACATCCTCCATTAGTGACCACAGTGGATCAATGTCAGCAGCAGCATTCACTTAATGAATGGATTCCCCACACTTTCTAACACATCACGGTAGCCGCTCTGGGTCTGAACACACACTGACCATAAAGTTATCTTTTCTGGAGTGATAACAATCAAAATAAGCACAACGAATGCACTACACATTTCTACATTCTTGTTCACGAACATTTACCAAGGTAATTACTATCATCACAGATCTACTACTCATTTCAGTGGCAAAGTTTAAAATGAATTGGACTACATGCATACATGTTGAATTTCTACTATAAAGATGCAGCTGTATGCATGCAGAGACATGGAACACAGGACAGCCAGCACCCAGGCATTTTAAAGCTGATGGGTAACATATATGTTGAAAAAAAAGTGTCTGTGTATTTGTGATGCCAAGACATGCTGTTATGTTCCATTTTTTTCTGAATAATGTAATCTTAACCAAAGTGGGAGACATTTACTTGAAATAACCTAATCAAGCTGTATCAGTTCTTTTTCCTATTTAGAAATGCATCAGAAAACATACTTCAGAGTTAAAAGATTTTGTTTGGTGTACTGGTGTGACTGGACATGGGATTGTAGCCTGGCCTACACATCCATCCAAGCAGCTACAAGTTAATATGGGACTGAAATTTCACAAAAAGGCTCGTATGGATCAACATCCTATTTGTACCATACTCCTGTTCTTGACTGTTTCTTTCATGTATGTGACAAATTACAAAAAAGATGAAGTGCAGCCCCTTTTTCAAGACATGCTAAAAGGAACATCTGACCTCAAGCTAGTATCAACATGCAACCTGCCACTGGATAATTTTCAACTGTAGTGCTTAGTTCTCAAGATTATTGAGAGACTGCCAAGGGTATAAAAGAACAATTCCAGTATTAATGTAAAGTTAGTTCTGCTTTACCAACTCTAGCATGCAGTTTAATGTGACTATAGATCTTTATGAATGTTTTAAGTTCATAAATCTAGACCCCAGAGATCCATTAAATCCAAAATCATATCAAATTTGAAGGTTGACAATATGCTATGCCGTTGTGCCTGTGCATTTTTCTGTATTGACTTGTAATGACAGACACTGCCACAAAGAGAATTAGCTAGTGGTTTTTATTTTAGAGGGGAAAGAAATAGAATGTGGACATGTTATAATGCATTAATTGGGTAATTTTTAAAAGCTCTTAATTTGAAACAGTTATAAATGGTTTGGAAAAGTTGATGTGACGGTATCACTGTTTGTCATGCCTGTGATGTATATAGAAACACTGAAGGAATGGAAACTCTGAAGAATGAGCAAACACTGGAATAGTTAATATATTGTCACCTGGAACAGGTTGCTAACGCATCACTGAGGGAATGATCAGTTTCAGGGACTGGCTTCACTCCCAGTCTGTATCCGAGAATCTGTCCAAGTATCTGTTGTGGTTTGAAACTGATTTCTAAATAGATACTGTATTTATCAAATGGAAGATGGACTACTCCTGCCCTAGGTGTGTTTAATAACTACATGATGTATTTGCATTGGATTTGTGGGCATTAGCCCACTACTACAGAATGAACATGTGAAACACGGGACTGACTTATTGACAAAATGGAACGGATGATTAGAAAATGCCATAAATAAATCCACAGGTGAGACCTGTGTGGCACAGTATGGTACGTTATGTAGGTAGGTACAGTGGCTTCACGGTCCTACGTACATGGTCTGCAGGAGGCTCTGTGGAACCGTGCAGCCAGCCTTGGGTGGGAAGTTCCAAAACAATCCAGGTCCCATCTAGCAGCAGGTATAAAAATACAAGAGACAAAATCTACTGTACTGGTGTTGGTGCATTAGAGGTGCAAAGGCAAGAAAAATATTCACAGGATTATAAGAAAAGGCTTCATGCAATAAAACTACACAGAGCAAGCAGAAGGTATTAATAGGCAGGAGACAGATCATAAGATCCTGTGGAAGTGGCCATAAAAGCAAGGGAGGAAAATGTGACGGTTAACATTTTATAGTAAACATTTGCTCTGTTCATCATCTAGAAATTGCTCTATTCTAGATGCCAGAGCTAATAGTCAACAAAAAAGAGAAGATTGCCCTTGCAGTCCTAACATCTTAAAAAGCTGCATTAACTGATGTTTATCAGCCTCTTACAGTGATCAGAAAGAAGTGCAACAACAGACTGTAATTTACATAAACACTGTAGTCTTGTTCCTGAGTAGAAATGAGGAAGCTAGCTATTTAAAGGAGAGATCCAACAGAAACATCTAGCAAAGAGTAAAAATATGCAAAACATGGTAACGACACTGCTTTTCCAGTGGCTCACTTGCAGTGCCAACCTCTATTGTTTAGCTGTTGAAAATGCCAGGGAGGGTGGGAGACTGCAGGGTGAAGGAAGGTTGGCCTGAGAGTGGGGTTTAGGAACTCAAAGCAGCAAGAATAGTTATTCCCAAACACAAAGAATGAGCAGCATGAAGCAAGCTTTGCAAGCTAGGAAGCTCAGCATCTCCAAAATCAATGAGTCACCAGTATTGATCAGCATGTGGTTATGTATGAATCATAGAAAATGTGTTTGGGTCATTTTCTTCTAAAAGGGTAGGCTGAAAAAATTACAAAAAATCAAGTGGACTAGATTTCTAGGTCAAAGATGTTTCACCTCTCATCCAAGAGGCTTCATCGGGTCTGCCTGACTGGTGTTGAGCCAGACATATTTATTTATGGACCAGTCTCTGCTGCAGGGTGTTCCCTGGTTTAAAGTTGACTGGGATATTGTGGTTGCGAAATATCCTTTTTAACTTCTCTGATAAACCAGCCACATAAGGGATGACAGTGTTATCCCCTCTTGTTTCTGGTTTCTCCCTGTTGGGCCTCTTCCTTGCTTTGGTGAAGGCCCACTTGGTGTATCCACAAGCCCTAAGGGAGTTCTGGATGTGTAAGTTCTCCTTCTTGGCCCCTTATGCAGTTGTGGTCACGTCCTCTGCCCTGTGATTTAGAGTTCTGATGACTCCCAGTTTGTGTTGAAGTGGATGGTGTGAGTCAAAAAGCAGGTATTGGTCCGTGTGTGTAGGTTTCCGATATACTTCTACTTTCAGGCTTCTGTCCCCTCCCAAGTGCACTGCACAATCCAAAAAGGCCAGACAGTCATCTCTGGCATCCTCTCCTCAATTTCTTCCATGTACAGGTTAGCAACTATAGGAGACACAGGGGAGCCCATAGCACAGCCGTGTTGCTGCCTATAGAAGTGCCCCCTAAATTGAAAGTAGGTAGTGTTTAAACAAAGTTCCAGCAGAGTGCATACATGGTCTGGGGTGAGGTTAGTCCTGCTGTTTAGCGTGTCATCCTTCAGGAGTCTCTTCTTCACCGCATTGACAACCTGTGTGGTGGGGATGCAAGTGAACAAGGATGTAACATCATATGAGACCATGGTCTTGTCCTGGTCCAGCTGCAGTTGTTGGACTTTCCTTGCAAAGTCCTGGGAGTTAATTATGTGGTTTTCTGTGTTTCCCACCAAATGACCCAGAATGGTGGCCACGTGCTTGGCTATGTTGTAAGTCACAGAGTTGATGCTGCTTACAATGGGTCTGAGTGGGGCTCCTTCCTTGTGTATTTTGGGTAGGTCATAAAGGCAAGGGATGGCCTCCCTGGGGTATAGTCTGTAGTATAGTCGCCAGTCAATAACTCCCTCCTTTTTCAGCTTCTGTAAACAGTCTATAACCTTCTTCATGTAGCCACTGGTGGGGTCCCTCTTCAGTGCTTCATAGGTGGTGGTGTCACTGAGGAGGTCAGAAACTCTGGTCTAATAGTCAGCTGAGTTTAGGACTACCATACTGCCTTTGTCTGCTGGAAGGATTGTGATGGTTTCATCCTTCTCTAGTGCAGCTAAAGCCCTCCTTTCCTCAGGGGAAAGGTTCAGAGGTGGGAGTTTGGCACTGGCCAAAGCAGCTGTGACCTTCATCTGCAGTTCTTCCACCTCTGTCTCAGCCAGCTTGTTGTTCCTAATGGCTGACTCTGTGGCTATGATGAAGTCTACCACAGGGATTTGTTTGGGTGTGACCGCAAAATTCAATCCCTTGGCTAATACCTCTTTTTCTGTGTCCGTGAGTTCTCTGAGAGATTTTTGACCCATTTGTCGTTGTGCAATGGTTGTAAGTTGTGCTCCTCCTTTCTCCTCCAAGGACATCTGAGGCTGGCTGTTCATTGGCGTGCCTTGCTCTTGTTGTGTTGGGTAAGTTGTGCCTTTTCCAAGAATCTTGAGATCTCCTGAAAGATTTCTCTGGTAACCTTAGTGGAGAGTCTCTTTCCTAGTTGTTCTGTGTCACCGAGAGGGATAAATGTCTCCGGCTCAACACCAGTCAGGCAGAACTGATGAAGCCTCCTGGATGAGAGGTGAAACATCTTCAACCTAGAAACCTAGTCCAGTTGATTTTTTCTAAGTTTTTTCATCTTACTATGACCTGGATGACTGAGAATATGCACAGACACTTCTAAAAGGGTAGTTGAAATCTCACGTACTGCCTCTTTACCCTTAAGGTCAAGCTGAAATTCAAATTCACTTTTTGTGTGACAAAATTTAGGCTATAATGATCCAACTGTGCATATTTTAGCTGAGAAGTGGTTTCTAAACTATACAACATGATGCAGGATTTAGTGGAATCAACTAAGCTTTTCTCATTAACATAATGTAAATATGTCAATTTTGTTCATTTTACATTAAGCCATCTTAGAAGGTCTAGTTGTAATTTTCTGACCATTTCCCAAATTGATGAGCAGACATCCCAGCATGCATTGTTTGAGAGTTAAAACTCTCCACAGACTGTTTTTTGGTGAACCCATTCATGGTGGAAACTTGCTGTGTCTGTAATACATATTAAATTAAGAAAGAACAAAACTAATTATAATAAATTATATTGAATTTGGTCCCTACCCATGTACAAACTAACAACGCCACAAAATGGTTTCAGTAGCTACAACTGCAAATTCCTCATCCCAGCTGAAGAAATGACTTACCCATATAAACTGAGAAATGTAAACAGAAAAAAACTGTCTGTACTGAATGAGTAAACAGTTGAGTCAACCTAAAAACTTTAGTTAATGGAAGTATTCTCAAGATCAGTTGACTTAAATGAGTTAGTTTTACATTTTCAAAACTATTTTACAGTATATATTGAGTTAACTTGTGCTTTCAAGGCAGCAAAGGGAACATATGCTTCTAAGTTGAACCAGCTTGAAATGTGTGTAGGATTTGTCACAATTGTACATCTTCTACACACACTGACAACATATTTTCATACTTCTGAACAAAACATGCTAATTAGTGCCTTAATACATATTACATTATTCCACTCAGAAAGCGAAAGCTAGCTAACGATTTATCCTACCCTGCCAATGTTAGTCCCGATTTCCACAAGACCTTACTTTTCATTCTTGTTATTTGAGCACCTGCTGACTCATCCTGCATCACAGAAAGGAGGGGGACTGAGGCTAGCGTCACTTGTCTCTCTTTCATGGGTCCAGTTATGGCATATGACCAGACTGCAAAAAAACCCCTTGCTGTAGCATGTAGTCCTGTATCCTCAGCACAGAATACAAACAAACACCATGGACATACAGTATGTAATGATTTTTCTATTCAGTTCAACTTTAATTTTACTTCATTGCACACTCATACTGACTCTGTGTAGCTCATGCAGGAACAAAAGCAGGAGTGTATTGCTCTTTGTAAATCTACTTATAAACCCCGAGCTGAGAAACAGACCCACTCCCGAAGAGAAGACAGACTCGGATTCAGTGACTGTTTCATGTGCTGCAGGAGTAGCAAAAACAACAAGATTTATGGCTTCAGAACTGAATAAAAAACACACTCCCACCAATGAAACAATAAGGGGAGTGGAGTTCTGGATCCCACAGTGATATTATGTAAGAGGACTGAACAGAAATAGGACACCGACAGTGTTGCTGTAACAAAGGTTTTCAGTGGGATTCGATAAAAAATATATTTTTGTTACATGTTCATTATTCCTATGATAGTCTAGTTAGTATTATGAGGTTCATTATTGTAATTAATCTTAATACAATTACAAACACAATAAATCAGAACATAGAGATGTGCCTATCCAGCTAAAATACAGGCATACAGGCCCTCATGCATTACAGCCTCAATCTTTAAGGTGTTGGCAGCAGCATGCCGCAAATGCAGGGAGAATTCATCGCAACACTAACACAAGCCTGCACCAAATTCAATCAGCTTTTATGACTTCAACCTACAGTCGAGTCATCATTCACTCAGCTTGGATGTAAAATATAGAGTACAAAGCCTCAGTAGCACTATTCACACCACACTATGCCAAAACATAATGTCCTTATTTTAGCATTCTGCTCCTCCAGTGTAACACCAGACAGCTACAGCTTAAACAGCTACAGGTTAACTCTTGCATTCCAGGACAGATTAAAAAAAAAAAAATAGGAGGTTAAAATATTATGCTCATGTCAGCTTCTCAAAGGGTTTTGGTTCAGGAGTACTGTTTCATGTTCCAGGCAGATAAAGCTTCACCGTACCTGTGGTGTAGGTCAGTTTCTCCGGTCGGTACAATCTGGCTTAGCTGTTGTTGGTCTCTGTGTCTGAGAATGTGTCCGTCGGACTACTAGGGGCTGGATGAATGTGTCACTGAGTGTGTGCGTCTGTGGGTGCACTACGCAAAATAAGAGAGAGAGAGAAACAGAGACAGAGACGCAGTCTTCCTTGCTCTCTTTGTCTCCATCTCCCTCCCCTTCCTGATGATAAACAGAGAGCACATGGCTTCACCAGTGATGCAGCACTCCAAAGATCACTGCACTGAGAAGTGGGGTGGGGGGACAAAGGGACGACAAGAAAGAAAGAACTGTAAAGAGTAGGACAGAACAATGGAAATAAGCGTAAAGCAAACAGGATTGGGGTTGAGTCTGGTGGAGAGAGAGAGATAAATGTGTGTCTGAGCTGTGGGTGTGTGCATGTGCGTTCATTTTGTTTTTGAAAGCAGGGCACTGCAGCTCTGAGCTGGCACATACAAGCTATGAAATTACTCATGCTTTTTATAACACAGTGGCAAAATGGGACTAAATTCATCCAAATCTGAAAGAAAATATCCTTGTCTGGACATCCAATACTTACACAAAATCACACCATATCAGCTCGCAGACATCCTCACACACCCACGCAGCCAGACCAACACAACAGCCCTCAGGCAACCAAAAGAGCTTTACTCTGGTTTAAGATACTGTCAAGGGCACTGATCATGTCTGGGCTTACTGGAGCATGAAGTGACAGGATCATTAAAGCCAGAATAATCCATGTGTCCCTGGTAGATCACTGACTTCAGCAATCCATTTTAAATTGCAGCATAAACTACATATAATACAATACATTATGACATGTGTACGTGAACATATATTTTAAGCCTTGGAACTTTGTTGTTTGTGCAATGCTATAAACATGCCCAGTTTAAATTTCTCTAGAAGAATGAACCTTGTTTTTCAGATAACTTCCCTGCACCAGTAGCTGTCTGGAGCGGGTGTGGACAGCCCTGTCTGGTTTATGCCCCCGTGTGCCATGTTTCTGAAATAATACAGGAGAGCAGTGTTGGGGCTAATATGTGAGGAGGCTATAACCATCTGTTCTAACGTAGTTCCAGACCTCTGAATTGCAACAGCTGAATCATATGTCTGATACTGCTCTGTAGACAGCCAGGAGAACCCAGTTGGAGAAACAACCAAGCCAGTCAGAGCATTTGTGGACGGAGGACCAACAATAAAAAGGATGAAAGTTGAACATTTTTATACAGTGTATATATTTATCTACTGATCAATGAAGCTAATCTAGCAGTCATACAAATAATGTCTATAATGACAGTAACTGCAGTTGATAAAAACTAGGTGTAACAACCGTTACTGCGTTAAGCAGTGGGACACAGTGTTGCAACATGTCATCTAGTGCTGTGGCAGTGGCACATTTTGTTTATGATTTGGCTGCTCCTAATTATTTTTACCATTAGATGCCAGTGACATATGGGGGACCAAAAGGGACACAGAAAAATGAATGAATAAATAAATGATTATGATGATGATTAATATTAAAAATAATAAGATGATCAAATAAGTATAAATATGCAATTTTTCACATTTATTTATTTCTGTATTTCTTCCATTTTGATACTAAGGTATGATGTCATGCTCTGCATCATGGCCCTTTGTTTGTTCTCATTAGCTTATCCATGTTAGAGTTTTGAAATCGATTATTACTGACAATTTTGGTCCACACTAATCGGTTGCACTGATTTACAATAATGGTGGATAAACAGAAGGTACTGTAGTTGAGGGGCCTATTTTATTTTATATTTCTTCTGTGCTTTTTTGGGCTGTAGTCCTTTATACCACTTTCACATTCATATAGTTTCAGTGGCATTCTATGAAGAGTTACACTAAAACTTGTAGGATGAAGCAGACAAAGCCGAACCAGCCCCCAGGATTTTCAGAGTGAATACACAGTATCTTATGGTCTGAGTCACCACAGTTATTTAGGTGAGTTAAACTTTTAATATTAGCTATGTGTATGTTTGTGTTCTTGTTGTGTGCATGACTTTACAAGGTTTGTCTGACAAGCCCAACAGTAACATTATTTAAATAGCTTTTCTCTGCCCGATAACAAAATTATTAGCACAGAGCCAATGCTAGCTACAAGCACAAGTGCAGCAGCTGTCACTGTATTAGCCTGTAGCAATAATAAACCATATATCACTCAAGTTCAACTGTTATATCTGTTTCTTTTTGGCATATAAAGTCGCTGATTATTATAACATATGCCGCTCCTGGTTTTGATATGGTACTGGTACATAATGCTGCCATCTGGCACATTTTAGTACCACAAATAGACAGAAGTGTAAAGTCACTAAGTACAGCATATTTACTCAAATACTGTACTCAAATACATTTTTGACATATCTGTACTTTACATATACAAGTATTTTTGGTTTCTGCTACTTCATACTTCAACTTCACTACATTTTAGAGGCAAATATTGTACTTTTTACTCCACTACATTTATTTAATAACAGTTAGTTATGACTTACTTCTCAGAATCAGATTAACAGAACAAAATACAGTGGAATTATAAGACTATTGATACCTGGTGGGAAATTCATAAACCACCCATCAGTACTTCAAATTATAAACATATAAGATAGTTAAAATAAGGTCCACCTTTACCAGCTGCAACATTAAATATAATGTACACAGCAATGAAACAATAATTATGTGTGAAATGTGTTAATCTATATAATGAGTAATAAAATTTTGGGGTTTAAGGTACATTTTGATGCTAATACTTTTGTACTTTTATTTAAGTACATTTTGAATATTATTATCTGAGTACTTCTTCCACCATGACATATAGAAATTTTGTAGCATATCACTCTTCCACTGTCACACACAGTAGCACTCCCCAACCTCTTATGTTGATTTTTTACTAGGGTGCACAGCTGCTCAGTATTAGTACATTGCTGTCTTGTGCTACATGAAAATTATATATATACATACAGTATATACAGTGGGTACGAAAAGTATTCAGACCCCCTTAAATTTTTCACTCTTTGTTATATTGCAGCCATATGCTAAAATCATTTAAGTTCATTTATTTTTCCTCATTAATGTACACACAGCACCCCATATTGACAGAAAAACACAGAATTTTTGACATTTTTGCAGATTTATTAAAAAAGAAAAACTGAAATATCACATGGTCATAAGTATTCAGACCCTTTGCTGTGACACTCATATATTTAACTTAGGCTCTGTCCATTTCATCTGATCATCCCTGAGATGGTTCTACACCTTCATTTGAGTCCAACTGTGTTTGATTATACTGATTGGACGTGATTAGGAAAGCCACACACCTGTCTACATAAGACCCTACAGCTCACAGTGCATGTCAGAGCAAATGAGAATCATGAGGTCAAAGGAACTGCCTGAAGAGCTCAGAGACAGAATTGTGGCAAGGCACAGATCTGGCAAAGGTTACAAAAAAATTTCTGCTGCACTTAAGATTCCCAAGAGCACAGTGGCCTCCATAATCCGTAAATGGAAGACGTTTG
>NW_018128029.1:803420-810683 GCF_001952655.1 Monopterus albus | reverse complement strand
GCATGGAGTTTGCTAAAAAATACCTGAAGGACTCCAAGATGGTGAGAAATACGATTCTCTGGTCTGATGAGACCAAGATAGAACTTTTTGGCCTTAATTCTAAGTGGTATGTGTGGAGAAAACCAGGCACTGCTCATCACCTGTCCAATACGGTCCCAACAGTGAAGCATGGTGGTGGCAGCATACTGCTATGGGGGTGTTTTTCAGCTGCAGGGACAGGACGGCTGGTTGCAATCGAGGGAAGGGTGAATGCGGCCAAGTACAGGGATATCCTGGATGAAAACCTTCTCCAGAGTGCTCAGGACCTCAGACTGGGCCGAAGGTTCACCTTCCAACAAGACAATGGCCCTAAGCACACAGCTAAAATAACGGAGTGGCTTCACAACAACTCCGTGACTGTTCTTGAATGGCCCAGCCAGAGCCCTGATTTAAACCCAATTGAGCATCTCTGGAGAGACCTGAAAATGGCTGTCCACCCACGTTTACCATCCAACCTGACAGAACTGGAGAGGATCTGCAAGGAGGAATGGCAGAGGATCCCCAAATGCAGGTGTGAAAAACTTGTTGCATCATTCCCAAAAAGACTCATGGCTGTATTAGCTCAAAAGGGTGCTTCTACTAAATACTGAGCAAAGGGTCTGAATACTTATGACCATGTGATATTTCAGTTTTTCTTTTTTAATAAATTCTGCAAAAATGTCAAAAATTCTGTGTTTTTCTGTCAATATGGGGTGCTGTGTGTACATTAATGAGGAAAAAAATGAACTGAAATGATTTTAGCATATGGCTGCAATATAACAAATTTAAGGGGTTCTGAATACTTTCCGTACCCACTGTAATGCTGCCAAGGAGCTTTATGGCCCAGCAGTGAGCTGACCTCAGGTCACCTGAGCAGCTGTGTTTGTCTGAAAATCCAACCAAATTCAAATGTTGCAGTTGAGCCCTGGCAGTGCATTTATAGGCAAGAAAACATGTATCTTCTGTCTTAGCTGTCTTAATCTGAGTTAGCCTGAGTAGATGAAGGGTTGTTGGGTGCAAGCAAAAAGGGAGGCAGTTCTGGGATGCTGGAACACACTGTTGAGCCTTCTCTGTTGTGAGCCCAACTCAACAAAACACCAGTTAGTGAGAGGGTGCCCACCTGATGACCCTATAAACTTGCCTTCACTCCTGCACCGACAAAAAACTTGTACTTATGGTGATGATAATATAGTTATTGACTCACGGGGGTTGTTACTTGTGTATTCTTCTTTTGTTAGACAATCTTGGTAGAACAGTGTCAGTGGGTGGATAACTGAGTGGACCCAGCTCTCAGAGGTGACTGCCATTAACCTGAGCAAATACTGTATAATGCAAGTGCTGTGTGTCAAACCACACATCTGCTCTTTGCTTTGGTTAAGATAAGGTTCAGGGATGCTAAGGGAAGGTTAGGTCTGGAAAATCAAATCAAATCAAATTTTATTTGTATAGTGCCAAATCACAACAAAAGTTATCTCAGGACACTTTACAAAGTAAGGTCTAGACCTTACTGTTATCACTATTATTACAGAGGGAAAACCCAACAAATCCCCCTTGAGCAAGCACTTGGCGACAGTGGGGAGGAAAAACTCCCTTTAATGGAAGAAACCTCCGACAGACCCCGGCTCTTGGTGGGCGGCCTTCTGCCTCGACTGGTTGGGGTGAGTGGATAGAGTAGAGGAAATGAAGAAAAGCAACAGGACACAACAAAAAATCAAACACTGGTCAGGTTGATGTGGCTGGTGACTGCTCATCAGAAAAATAGAGCTCCAGGGCCAGGGCAACCTGCAGAAAGGTACTGGGAGAGAGAGATCTGTGCCAGATCTGTGCCTTGCCACAATTCTGTCTCTGAGCTCTTCAGTCAGTTCCTTTGACCTCATGATTCTCATTTGCTCTGACATGCACTGTGAGCTGTAGGGTCTTATATAGACAGGTGTGTGGCTTTCCTAATCACGTCCAATCAGTATAATCAAACACAGCTGGACTCAAATGAAGGTGTAGAACCATCTCAGGGATGATCACAAGAAATGGACAGCACCTAAGTTAAATATAAGAGTGTCAGTCTAATCTTAAAGGTAGAGAGGGTGTCCGCCTCCCGAACTGAGACTGGAAGTTGGTTCCATAGGAGAGGAGCTTGATAGCTAAAGGCTCTGCCTCCCATTCTACTTCTGTGGACTCTAGGAACCACAAGTAAACCTGCACTCTGAGACCAAAGTGCTCTGTTAGGATGATAAGGCTCTACAAGGTCTTTATGATACGATGGAGCCTTGTCATTAAGGGCTTTGTACTGTATGTTAGCCAGAGTACTGGCTGCAGCATTTTGGATTAACTGGAGGCTTTTTAGAGAATTATTGGGACATAATGTTAGTAAAGAGTTACAGTAGTCCAGCCTGGAAGTAACAAATGCATGGACCAGTTTTTCAGCATCACTTTGAGACAGGATGCTTCTGATTTTTGCAATATTGTGCAGGTGAAAGAAGGCAGATCTAGAGAATGGTGTTACTTATTGTGGGGCTCTGAAGACTTATGACAGCGTGGCCTGACACCCCTCTCTTTGGGGCCAAAAAATGAGTAAACATCATTTAACTCGTATACTGAGCTTCCATAGTAATGCTCTCTCATTCTTCTCTCATTCACATTTAATTGAGTATTATTGACTGTTGAAATCTGCTCATCCTCACTGTATGACACCTCAATGTGTGATGTTGTATATTTAACCAGAAAGTTGTTCTAGAAATAATATATCTCCTCAAACTTGCTAAAGGAAACATTGCCCAAGGCGACTGAAAGTGAGTCACTGTAGATCTCTAATGATCATTTGCACAAATCAAATCCTCCTCAAACACCAACACAGTAACAGATTTGAAGCAACAGGGCACTCTGATTATTAGGCTGCTCCTCCAAATTCTCCCCTTTGGTTCCTTTCGCTCACTTACCTTCTATCCATAGAGTACTCACTAATTGCCATATTGTGTTTGGCAGTTTCTTTCTACTTGTCTTTTTGTTGGCATGAAGTCTCTTGTTTTATTTGTATTTCATCCAAAAGTAGCCAGTCATGAGTTTCAGCAATGTTGGTGTATTCCATATTGGAAATGAATGGATGCAGTTAAGTAGTGAACCAGCTGTATAATGAGAAATAAAGAATAAGATTAGTGTTTTTGCTTCCTATGGATCATAACAGAATGAAACCTCAATTACTTGTGACTACCCATGCACATTCCATATCCTCAAGCAACAAGAAACTTTGTCACAATTCCTGCTCTGCTCCTGTTGGCTTGATCATATTGTTTGTCTCTATACTGTGCTTTCTAATGACCTAGTTTGAGACTACACAATTTGTTTGGCTGATACAAAGGTCAATATGTCAGATTACATAATTACAGTGGGGCAAATAAGTATTTGATACGCTGCCAATTTTTCAAGTTTTCCCACTTACAAAGAATGGACAGATCTGTAATTTTCATTGTAGGTACACATTTCAACTGTGAGACAGAATCTACAAAAGAAATTCCAGAAAATCACATTGTTAGACTTTTAAATAATTTATTTCCATTTTATTGCATGAAATAAGTATTTGATACAATAGCAAAATAGAACTTAATAATTGGTACTGAAACCTTTGTTTACAATTACAGAGGTCAGATGTTTCCTGTAGTTCTTGACCAGGTTTGCACACACTGCAGCAGGGATTTTGGCCCACTCCTCCACACAGGTCTTCTCCAGATCTTTCAGGTTTTGGGGCTGTCACTGGGCAACACAGAGTTTCAGCTCCCTCTATAAATTTTCTATTTGATTCAGGGCTGGAGACTGGCTAGGCCACTCCAGGACCTTGAAATGCTTCTTACAGAGCCACTCCTTAGTTGCCCTGGCTGTGTGTTTGGGGTCAATGTCATGCTGGGAGACCCAGCCACGACCCATCTTCAATGCTCTTACTGAGGGAAGGAGGTTTGTTGCCCAAAATCTCGCGATACATGGCCCCATCCATCCTCTCCTTAATACAGTGCAGTAGTCCTGTCCCCTTTGCAGAAAAGCACCCCCAAAGCATGATGTTTCCACCCCCATGCTTCACGGTTGGATGGTGTTCTTGGGATTATACTCATCCTTCTTCTTCCTCCAAACACAGTGAGTGGAGTTTATACCAAAAAGTTCTATTTTGGTCTCATCTGACCACATGACCTTCTCCCATGCCTCCTCTGGATCATCCAGATTTGGCAAACTTCAGACGGGCCTGGACATGTGCTGGCTTTAGCAGAGGGACTTTGCATACGCTGCAGGGTTTTAAGCCATGACGGTGTAGTGTGTTACTAATGGTAACCGTTGAGACTGCGGTCCCAGTTCTCTTCAGGTCATTGACCAGGTCCTCCCATGTAGTTCTAGGCTGATCCCTCACCTTTCTCAGGATCATTGATACTCCACGAGGCGAGATCCTGCATGGAGCCCCAGTCCGAGGGAGATTGACAGTCATCTTGAATTTCTTCCATTTTCTAAAAATTGCGCCAACAGCTGTTGCCTTCTCACCAAGCTGTTTGCCTATTGTCCTGTAGCCCATCCCAGCCTTGTGCAGGTCTACAATTTTGTCCCTAGTGTCCTTAGACAGCTTTTTGGCCTTGCCCATAGTGGAGAAGTTGGAGTCTGATAGAGTGTGTGGACAGGTGTCTTTTATACAGGTAACGAGTTCAAACGGGTGCAATTAATACAGGCAGTGAGTGGAGGATAGGAGGGCTTCTTAAAGACAAACTAACAAGTCTGTGAGAGCCAGAATTCTTGCTGGTTGGTAGGTGATCAAATACTTATATCATGCAATAAAATGGAAATAAATTATTTAAAAATCTAACAATGTGATTTACTGGAATTTTTTTCCAGATTCTGTCTCTCACAGTTGAGGTGTGCCTACGATGAAAACTACAGAATTGTCCATTCTCTGTAAGTGGGAAAACTCGGCAGTATATCAAATACTTATTTGCCCCACTGTATATATTCAACTTCTTGGATAAGGGATATGACAGACTACACCTTGGTACCTGACAGATCATAGCCTGATGTCGTTCACACCTTGAAGGTGCCAGGTATTTGGAAAAAAGTGTGCAATGGAGCAGTTAAAAATAAATGTTTTAAGCCAGCAGTAAAACCACAAACTAGCTAGCCAGCCCTGATAGGGTAGCTACTTCACAAGGCCAACTGTGAAAGCCACTATGCTAACATTAGCTGTATCATTGTGATATGGAATGAATATGGTTCAAGTCAATATGCCAAAAATGTTGTGAACAAAAGAAATATCTGTGCTCCTCTAGGTGTCAGGTTTGCTCGGCCGCTCTGGTCTCCCTCACCTTTCCTACTGTCTCTTGCCCATTAACACTAATCACGTTCACCTGTTCCTCACTCCCTTATCACCAGCTGCACTTGATTAGGTTGCTCACTATATTACCCGGTTTCACTCCTCAGTCACTTGCCAGTTCGTTCTAGTCTCTAGGCCATTTTTTCTTCATGCGCTTTTGTTATTTGTATGTATTTATCCCCTAGCCAGCTACTGTTTTGTGTTCTCCCCATGGACTGTTCCTCCGGACCGTGGCTCCACTCTCCCCTCCCAGGCAGGTCAATGCTCAATCGCCTATCTGTTCTACTATTGTCATCATCTCTCTGTCTCCACCTTCAGTAGCCACCATCACCACCGACCAGCCCAGGAGTGACCCAGCCTACGCAGCTCGGCCCAGCTCTCCATCTCCTCACCTCCTACTGTTGGTCAACACCCGGTTCGAACTCATCGACAGGACTACATACTATTTCCCTCTGTGCATTTTGTTATTTCTCCTCATCACTGTACATAATAAATCACTGCTTGCATCGAAGTTGGCTACCTGGGTCCACCTCTTTCTGGTTCACTCACAGACAGGTGCAAAAGGCACATAACAGTAGGTCAATGTCAGCCCACCTAGCCATAGAATCTGACATGCTAGACTTTGTGTCGGGATGTTGTGAGGCGTTCCAGATGCAGCATCGGTTGTCATTTGTGTATGAGATAAAATGATCGATTGTCATGTCGAACGCCATTTGTCAGTTTTGACGCCCTACGTCCATCATGTTGGGCTGTTATCAGGCTTAAATCGTGTAGTCTGAACCAGACATAATGCGTCCACATCATTACAGTGAAAATTCTTTAAATGGAGCTTTGATGCTTCATATTAAGGCAATCTTGATGTTGACTGTTCTATAATGTTTGCCATCATAAAAAAGGCATAGAAATTCACATTGAAAATCTTTTTTGTATACTGTATATAAATATTTTATGTATAAAATTCCTAGTTTTATATTTATTTTAAAAATGTAATTCTACTTATATTTATGTATATTACATTTCCCTGCCCCATGTGCCCTTTTCTGTCATGAACAGTATGGCCTACAGTACTTATCACACCAGTCTAACGAACTAGACAGCAGCTTCAAGGGTAAACACTATCTAACTCATCTCGATCAAACAGTATTTAACAATTGCTCTGAAGTCAAATTTAATTTATATGAATTTGATTTAAATATATGACACAATCCATCATCCAATAAACCTATGCTATATAATGTTTTGGAATATGTAATGCGATTTTGCTAGAACTGTTTAAGGCATATCTGTGTGGTATTATATTACATGCAGCCTAATTTATATTGTCACATACAAAGAGACAATTCTCCTCTAAAAATGATTCTATATGTCATTTGTGTCAGCAGGTTATCATGACCAGTAGTTATGTATTATATTTTTACATACTATAGCAAATGTAGTAATTATGAGATGAGCAAAGGTTAGGTGACCAAGGGATCTGTTTTTCTGAAATAGGGCGTAGCAGTATGCACCTGTCTAAACTCCAGATGCAAGGTGCACATGGGCATGTAGAAACAATATTTTGCAATTTTGGTGACCACTACCATTGGTGCATTTTGGGTATTGCTCTCAGGAGTGTAATTATCTAGCTTTCTGAAACTGGGAACATGAGCCGCTCATAAGCTACTGAAGCGTTTGATCCATGGTAATCTGGATTCTGGACTGAAACATGGTACACAGTCCATCCATCCATCCATTTTCCTCCGCTTATCTGGAACCAGGTCGCAGGGGCAGCAGTCTAAGCAAAGATGCCCAGACTTCCCTCTCTCCAGACACTTCCTCCAGCTCCTCCAGGGGAATGCCGGGGCGTTCCCAGGCCAGCCGAGAGACATAGTCCCCCCAGCATGTCCTGGGGCTTCCCCCGGGGCTCCTCCCCG
>NW_018128029.1:797363-803335 GCF_001952655.1 Monopterus albus | reverse complement strand
TTTTGGTCATGACCCAAAGCTGATGGCCATAGGTGAGAGTCAGAATGAAGATCGACCAGTAAATTGAGAGCTTCGCCTTAGAACTCAGTTCCTTCTTCACCACAACGGACTGGTACATTGACCGCATTACTGCAGAAGCTGCACCGATCTGCCTGTCAATCTCCCATTCCATCCTTCCCTCACTCGTGAACAAGACCCCAAGATACTTGAACTCCTCCACTTGAGGCAGGAACTCTCCACCAACCTGGTTGGTACACAGTCATTTGAATGAAAGTTGCTCGCCTGGCTTATGCACCAAAACATTTTTTTCTTGCAGGTGTACTACTGCATCATGGCGCCCACTATACATGTGCATTAGTGTTTCCCCCACTGCCCCTGCTTTTGAGCTCCCATTCTGCACAAAGACATTACACTGGGATGATGTAACAAAAATTAAACTGTTTTCTAGGCTCTGGAAAAGTCTAACAAATATAAAATCTCCATAGATTAAAAAATTATAATACATAGAGCAATAATTGAACTCATTTATAGTTCAAGGTGTCCTGTCAGCAATTTTTCAGACAACTCTTATATTATTATGGTCTATGGAGAAAATGCTTTTTTGGCCCAGAAATATTTCTTGTTGCAGTGCCATGAGTGGCTGCTGGGCAAAATTGGCTGAACTGTATCCAGGTCTAATAATTCATTCATGGGTTGATCCATTCAATCCCCACTGTGTCAGAGTCAGCCCGTGAAGCTGCCGATGATCTCAAGGGTGAACTCAATTATAATGTCAGACGAAGAACAGGTAGAGTCTAGATACTTTACTGGTAACACAAAACAAACAGAACAAAAGTCCAGAATCCACATCAGGTCACTAATACAATCCAAGGTCAATGCTGGCAAACACACACATCCGAGAGGTCACAATCGCAAGGTCAGAGAGGAGATATCCGAGGGTCGGTACACAGCAGGCTAACAGAGTCAGGGGGGATAAGGCAAAACACGGTGGTCAAAAGCAATCCAGGGTCAGAACAAGTGAATCATGTACAAGAATAATCGCTGGAAAGTCAGAGCTGGGGTCTAGAACAATCTGGCAGCGTTCTGGTGGGAGGACACTGCCTAAATACGGGTGAAAACAGGTGTAAACAATAGAGTCCTGATTAAAGTAAAAAGTCAGTGACTAAGCTATAGCTAAACAGGAAGTTATGTCAAAACAAAAGCATACAACCAGAAACAGGCGGAAGAGAATCATGACACACTGACCCCAACCACTGTGCACCATTGCTGCTGTCAGAACAGCTGTCTCTCTGTCAGCAGGACAGTGACTGAACAAATGGTCTTCACCAAGCTGACCGACAGTAGACGTGTAGACAACAACAGTTTTCATATAGGGACATCAGGAAGAAATAAGCCAAATTTTTAAGGTATGGATATATTAATTTTATTGATTTCCCTATCTTGCTACAGAAGATGGTGGAAAGCAAAACCAAAAAGCTCACACACTAGGAGCCTGATCAGTCGTTACAAATTTCAGTAAAGGGTTTTGTAGCACAACAGCTGTCTATGGAGTTTATACTTCATTAAATGCACCAGACAGAAGAAATAGATTCGAAGAGTCCAGGGGTGACATGCATCTTACGCATGTGGACTGAGACATTTGATAGATTGGAGTTCCATCTGTTGAGTTCAGATGGGATATTGACTGTATATAATAGGTGGACAAAGCCACCATGACAGCACCCATTGGTTTTTTGAAAAGTGGTCTTGCAGCTCAAGTCTGGCTGTAACCATACTGGTAGTGTTTCACTCTGCCTGCTACATTTAACACAAAAATGGGCAAAGAGGTGGAGCGTGAATGGAGCTCATTAGACAGCTAGCAGCCAGCCACCAATGGTGTGACTCTCCTGCCTGTCACTCAAAGAGGCCACACCCTTAATTAATCTATATCTTTTAATCTCCATATAATTTAAACAGGTGAGTTATGAAAAAATAAATAAAAATCACCCCTGTACAGTTGTCACGGAAGGGGGAATTAATTAAAGAGACCAAAATTGTTTTTTGTACCAGACTGTAAACATTTATTTCTGTTGTAAAGTTGGCCATTTTAACACGGGAGTCTACAGGGATTGACTCCCTTTTGAAGTCAGCCCCAAGTGGCTGTTCAAGCAATTGCAGGTTTTCACACTTTCCTCACTCACTTTATTTCTCAGCCTTGGAGGTTGCTGCTTGACAGGAGAGTGACAAAATGCTTTCTATGTGAATTGGCCATGACCAGTAGCAGCCAAGAAAAATATACAGATAAAGTAAGCTCTCCCGTCAGAAACAACCGGTAAATATTGAAGTATTTTGGATTAAAAAAGGACACACACAACACTGTGAGGTGTTAGTGTGAAGTTTTAAACAAAACTCCTGAAAAAGGTTTTCTCCAGATTTTTTTTGTGTGTGACAATGTCATGGCTTCCTGTCTCAAAACTCAAGGTTTATGCTGAACTGGGAGGTTATCACTGATTCTTATTTGTATTTAACTAGTACTTGAAAGTGAACAAAAGAGGAAAAATAATTGTACAAGGCTTAAGAGGTGAAACAGCTGGCTCTAACAACTCCTAAATACATACACTGTGTATACACTCACCGGCCACTTTACTAGGTACACCTGTACCTAATATGCAATTCAATGCAACACTTCCATCTTAACATCTGTGTTTATGAAGCTCAAGGTGTTTCAGTTTTTGGTGAAATTGCCATACATGTATAAATTCAATTATATGTTTATTATTAAGGTCATAGTTAAAGGTGGTGTTGTACTGGACTACATTATATTTTTGTGCTCACCAGCTCCATACGTGAGAGGGTCAGAATATTAGGCATGGTGAAAATATTGTGTCATGGTGCAAGTCTAACCACTTACACATTAAGAAGAGAGATGCCTCATAGCTGGACAAGCTGGGGAGGAAAGCTGGCTCTGTAGTGGGTACAGAGATGGACTCCTTAACATCTGTAGTGAAGTAGAGGACCCTCAGTAAGCTGCTGTGCATCCTGGACAATGTTAACCACTCTCTGTACAGCACCGTCACCAGGCAGAGGAGTTCATTCAGCAGTAGGCTGCTGTCTCTCTCTTGCTCCATAGACAGACTGAAGAAGTCATTTGTCTCTCAGGCCATACGACTCTTCAACTCCTCCCAGTGAGGAGGTCTGATCTGGACTTTTGGACATGGACATGTGATGTCACTACCCGGCTCCATAATATTGTGATCCCACTTTACTATGACACTAGTACTGCACTGAGCACTTTTTCACCCTTGTTTTTACCTTGCACATAATGTTCATTCTTGCACATATTGGCATTTGTTTTTATCCTTGCACACAGTGTTCAGTGCTGCACATGGTTATATACACAGGCACCCCATGTGTACACTGTGTATACCCCAAACTGGGAGAGTGGCTCCAATAGATCCCAGGAACAGCTAAGATACTACACAGGACCCTCAAGCTCCCTGAATTTCCCTCAGGATCACTAAAGTATCTATCTATCTATCGAAACACTATTTCTAAGCTGGCAAAATACAAACAGTCACGATCTTGAAAAAGTTATGATATCACCAGGCTTCTGATGTCAGGTGTTAGCAAACCTGGAGTCCAATCAATCAAACAAGAATGGAGGTGTGGTTTAGAACTACCTTGACTTATAAAAACACTCACACAGTGTGAGTGTGCTGTTGATGTGAGCCAGGCCTTGCAAAAAAGAGATCTCAGAAGACTGATGATCAAGAAATGTTTATTTGCATGTAGAAAGGGTCACTGAGTTATCTCAGAGACTTTAGATATTCATTAGTCCACGGTTAGATATCCTGTCTATAAATACTGTATAGTCTCCATAGAAGTGGGCGCCCAGCCAAGATCACTCCAAAGGCACAATGCACAATGAGGTAAAAGAACCCTAGCTGAAGGATCCATTGGCCTTGGTTAACATCTCTGTTCATGAGTCAACCATAGACAAAATATTGAACAGGCATGGTATTCTTGGCAGGACACCACAGAAGAAGCCATTGCTCTCCAAAAACAACACTGCAGCATGCCTGAAGCTTGCCAAAGACCACCATGACACTCCACAATACTACTGGGAAAATGTCACTGTGAACAAATGAAACAAAGGTAGAATTGTTTGGAAAGAATACACAGTGCTACGTATGCTGTTAAAAGAGAACCGTGTACCAACATGAAAACATCATCCAAATTGTGAAGTATGGTCGAGGGAGCATCATGATTTTGGGCTCTTTTGCTGCCTCTGGAACTGGACCACTTGCCATTGTGGTGGGGAAAATGAATTCCCAAGTTTATTCAGGTGTCCCACAGGATGATGTTAAGGTGGCTGTCCGCAAGTTGAAGCTCAGAACCAGCTGGGTGATGCAGCAGGACAATGACCCTAAACACTGAGATAAATCTATTACAGAATGGCATCAGAGACACAAAATCTGCCTTTTGGAGTGGCCCAGTCAGAGCCCAGACCTCAACACAATAGAGATGCTGTGGAATGACCTCAAGAGAACTGTTCATACCAGACATGTGTTAAAGACACATCGCCCACTTTATCTACACCTACAGCTGCTTTTGTAGGGATACAGCTGTCATAAAAATAGACATAATATACTGTATATCCCTCGTGGTAGTAAGGAATGTATGTCTCTATGACCATTTGAAGAAATGGTAATTGAATAGTGACTGACAGCAGCTCACAGTGAGGCTGGACTGACTTTACCTGCTGGCTGTAACATTATCAGTCAAAACATCTACAGGGTATTTTCTACTTACCACAGCCCATGAGCTGCTAATTATTGTATGTGGATTTGGTGTCAGAACTGTGATTCTTAAAGACTAGTGATCACCTATCTTATTTCAAAATACTCCTACTAAATTATTACCCATTTCATAATTTAGACAATTTCACAATAAATTATTCACAGTGAATTCAGATTGTTTCAGCTGTGGATTTAAGGGTTAAGGGCTGTTAAATTATATCTTGGTACCTGTTTTTGTGCTTTACAGCCTAGATTTCTTCTCAGGAAGATTGCAGTGCACTTGAGATTGAGATAAAAGGTCTGAGCAAGTGTTATTGCAGTCACTATTTTGAGTCACATTGAGCACCCAGCACAGTAGCTGTCTGGCTATGCTGCAGAGCTGAGCTCAACACACTCCTACCTCGTGATTTATGTTGTCTGTACAGATCCGAACATGGCAGCCAGTTAACAGAGGAGCAGATTGCTGCATTACTTTCCAAACAGTGAGCAGCTCCAGTGTGTTTATATTGAGAGATGTGTTCTGACCATTGTCCTACCACCATCTGTGACAAACACATTCCACCCCACCCTGACAGAAATGCATCTGTGAACATTAAGATGTGTGACAAAGCTCTGCCTTGAGGCACCCTGGCTGTCAGGGTGTGTGTACTTCTTCAAAAAGCTAAGTCTGAGGTCACCGATGGCCGGACAGGAACCATGCATCTCTGATGACATAAGGGACTAAGACACAGGCGTAGAAACCAAAGCAGTGAAAACTGATTGACAGTTTAGTGCACATGGCTGTTGGGATGAATTTTGAAGAAGTGGACTCAGTACTAAAACTCTATAGACTATTAGTATTTGCAAAAGGTGTAAATTCACATGTGGCTAGACCAACCCAGTCTGACTCTGTCCATGTATTTTTTTATCTAAGCTTTAGTGTGGTCTTTGTATTCACAAATGTGTATATTATCAGCATTGTGTGTGTGGATGAAGGCTATACAGCCTAAAGAAAGATTTTAATCACAATCAGCTTTATAGATCAGGTGTGTTGAACACGAGGAATTTGACTGTGGTACAGTGGCTCTCAATGTGTATGTACAATGTTCTTCCATAAGGCAAATAAAAAGTGCAAACAAGAAAAGGAATGTGCATTAGGAAAATAAAAATAAAGTGCTTATATACATATACATATATTGTATGTGTGTATATATA
>NW_018128029.1:794879-795823 GCF_001952655.1 Monopterus albus | reverse complement strand
CCCCCCACTTTGGGGCGGTCTTGTATTCCTTCCTGTCAGGTTTGCCGTGTAAGGACGACAAACGGTGTTGTGTGGTGGACTCAATTATAAGACCAGATGAACGATATAACAGAAGATATCTTACTAGGAACAACCAGGTAAACAATACAAAGTCCGAGAAGCTAAATCAAGTCAATAAACAATCCAGGGTCGGCGCCGGTAGACAGGAATAGCCAGGAGATCCAGAATGGGTAGTCAAGGGAAAGCACAGAGGTCGGTAAACAGCAGACAATCAGAGCTAGAAGGGCACAGGCAAAAAACGGTAGTCAACAAACAGGTATCGGGGGTCAGACACGGAGAATCAGGCGAGATAAGAATGCTGGAAAGTCAGAGCTGGGGTCTAGAACAATCTGGCAGCGTCCTGTGGGAGGACGCTGCCTAAAAGGAAACGAAAAACAGGTGCAAACAATAAGGAACAGGTGAACTAATGATGATTAAATAAAAGGGCCAAAACTGAGGTGAAACAAAAACAGAAAGTGAAATAAAAGCCTGACCGGAAACAGCGGAACCGAATCGTGACACCTTCCTTCAAGCTCGGATCCTGTACCAGAGGCCTGGGAGCTTGCTGTTCCTAGGACTCCTCCCTTTCTGGACTGAGATCTCAGATGTTTTTCCTGGGATCTGTTGGAACCACTCTCCCAGTTTGGGGGTCACAGCCCCCAATGTTCCTATTACCATGGGGACCTTCACCTTCCACATCTTTTCTAGCTCTTCTTTCAGCCCTTGGTATTTCTCAAGCTTCTCATGTTCCTTCTTCCTGATGTTGCTATCGCTTGGGATTGCTACATCTGTCACTACAGCCTTCTTCTTCTGTTTGTCCACCACTACTATGTCCGGTTGGTTGGCCATTACCAGTTTGTCAGTTTGTATCTGGAAGTCCCACAGGATTTTAGCTTGGTCATTCT
>NW_018128029.1:774185-794582 GCF_001952655.1 Monopterus albus | reverse complement strand
ACGGTTTTTTGGATAGCAGCCACTTCTACTATTTGACGGTGGTACATACCGTGCAGAGGTTTGTCCTTCCATAAGGGTTCATGATCTTCCTTCCCTGGTTCCTCTGGTTTCTGCTGCCTGAGGTATTCACTAAGCATGTCATCACTCGGGGCCATCTTCCTGATGTATTCATGGATCTTTGTTGTTTCATCCTGGATAGTGGCTCTGATGCCCAGTAATCCTCGGCCCCCTTCCTTCCGCTTAGTGTACAGTTTTTTCAGATAGATATATGCCAAGGTATATATACAAGGTACTGCACTGAGGGTTGTTGTTCTGTTATACTGTCATCGGTTAAGTGTTCATCAGTGTGATGGCCCAGAGAAAGAAACTGCCCTTGCGTCTGGTTGTTTTGCTGTACAGTGACCTGTAGCACCATCCATCAGAGTTCAAACAGTTTGTGTCCAGGGTGTGAGGGGTCTGCAAAAATCTTCTCTCTCCTTCTTCTGACATGTGTATGAAGGCCACGATATGCTAACCCCTGGACATAGGAATAAAGCTTAACCTCTCACACTAAGGTGGCATATTTGAAACATATTAAAGCTCCAAACACTGCTTGAGGTTTTTTGGTGAAGATATTTGTAACCTGTGTAACCCGAGTTATCAGGGAAGAAGATTGTAAATATAGAAAAAACTATTGGTCATTGAATGCATCGCAAGATAGGCTCATAAGAGCCAATGGTAGCTGCAACTTGAATCAAGCCCCGCCTGTCGGCGGCCTCCTGCATGCACGAGAGGGAAATTCCAGAACTTTCCAGAAAGAGAGGAAGAGACGAAGTTACGCGCAGCAGTTTGTAAAACTCCCGCCACATTGGAAGACTGACCGAGAGAGAAAAGTGATTGAAACTTTACTTCTGAGCTTCTGAGATTCGACCGGACTGAGAACTGGGTTGAACAGAGTACTGGAGGAAATGAGACCGACGTATGCCACAGAGTACTTGAGAAAATGAGACCGACGTAGCCCACGGAGCATTGGAGCACCACGAATTCACCCCTTATCTGATAAAACACAGATATCTGCCTTGGTGAGTTACAACCCAAATACTAAGTTAATGCAAGGAACACGTAGTGAAACTGACAAAGACATGATACGAAGCGTGTTTATCTGAACCGCGCCCTGTTTGCGTGGGGCAAAGTCAGTAGCATAAATGCTAAAGCTAGTGTGTGGGAAAACGCTAATGAAACTGTTGAGTGTTATGAGTTATTGCGTGATTTGTATGCTGCATGTGCTACTTAATTAGTGAATGTATTTGCATTATATATTAATTTCTGTTCTGCCTTGTGTTTTACAAGGCTGGGTTTTTGTGTGAGGTTGGATCCGGCGGATTCACGCTGGACACACAGGTCATAATTGATGCATGGCGAGCCACCTAAGGAACTCTTTTGTGTACTGAACTGCTTCAAACCATCGAACTGGTAGGAGGATTCCTTTTTCTCCTGTGCTTTTGGATAAACTTGGATAGACTTGTTGAGATCTGGTTATTTTTATTTTTTTTGTTGCCACAACATCTCAAGGGAAGGACACTGATCCCGGTTTGGACTTTCCTGGAAGGAAGCGGCAGTTTTGAGTTCAGTCATTCAACCTATGAACTCAGGTTTATTGACTTAAGCAATTAATTTCCCTCGCCCACACTTAACTTAAAAGGGAAAGTGATCTTCAGTGTAACTGAAGATAACTTGGAACATAAATTTTGTACACTGAATTGCTTTAGATTGTTCTTCTGGGTATTCAGGACATTGATTATAGTGTTTTGGTTGAACTCAATGTCAACTCCCTTGATTTTATTGAGATGCAGTGTTAATTTGTCATAAGAGATTAACTTTATTGTGTACATGTTTATGAAAATGCATCTCCATTTTGAGTTGCAAGCGGGCAAACAAAAGTGAATGTTATGCTATTTATCATTTAATTATCTCTTTACTTTCTCTATATAAATCAGACAAAAGCAACAACAAGACTCTTCCCTGGTTATTCACTCATTTCCACTGCCCTCCTCTCTCTAGTAGCCGCTCCTTTCTTCTGATCAATTGGCCCATACTAGATGTTATGCGAGAGTAATGCACTAAGTCTGTTATACGCTACATATTCACTCAGTAATTGACTACCATGGACCTGTGAATAGAGTTCCCTGCAGACCTCCCTTTTTCATGTTATTAATTCAGGATAAGACCCCAAAACCTCCCAAATAATAACAACCTGCAGTTATAAGCAGCTACCTCCTCATACCCTCAGATGTTACTGTACTGAGAGATTTTTATAAACCAGTATACTCTGGCTCTTTGAGGAAGTGGTAGATTTTGTCTGAAATAACCAATAAAAGCTGTGACACTGGCCACTTAAGACCATATTTGTTTTGCACAGTATTTAGTTGACATAAGATGTTATTTAGGATAGGAAATTTAAAGGACAGTGTATCTTAGGTAATAAGTCAGCAGCTGGATATTTTGTATAAAATATTTTTTGATATAACTGTCTAAAAATCATTTTAGCAGTTCATTGTTGGTCTACTGTCAACCCTGGGAATTATTGTGTAACATCAAACACTCATAACATTCGTGTGCCTATATGTGCAGATTTAACTATTAATAATTTTTCTCTCTCTCGCAGCTCCTCCTGCTGTTTCTTGTAAACATTCTCTCTGTTCTTGTGGGAATTCTAACTAAAAAGAGACAGTTTGTTCAATAATCTCCTGCAGCTCTTCTTGTAAAGTTTTTTCTGATGCCAGATCATCAGAGGTCTGCACAGCCTCATTGGCTTGTGTTTCCTGGGCTTTTTCCTGGTTCTCTTCGAGACCCATATTTACAGCTTCACTGACACATGTGAGGTGTACAGGTCCTTCATGGAGGGCAGGCTGGTACCGATCATTCTTTCTGCGGTCCTGGCTATTTGCTGGAATCTGTTCCTGTCCTATTTGGTTGCTAAGCCAAACCAGACAGTCATGGAAGAACAGACTTGATGATTCCCCTGTAGAACTCTATTAGCTGCTCCTGGGGCAGGTTGAACTTCCTGAGCTGGCACAGGAAGTATATCCTCTGTGGTGCCTTCTTGGTGATAGTGCTACTGTTGGACATCCCCTTCAGATGCTGGGAGATAGTGGAGCCCAGGAACTTTAAGGACTTGAAGTGGGGGAAGCTCCTCCTGAAATCACAGGTTGTTGCAGCTGCACCACAGAGCCATCTGATTCATCTATTCAACCTCCTGTCGGTAGGCTGACTCACCACCATCTTGAATGAGATCAATGACTGTTTTTTCAACTATGAACTACAGGAATTTAACAGAGGGGTCCCCTGAGGTGCAATCATTTGAGTAGAGTGAAGACAGCAATGAGGAGAGCACACATCCTTGGGGGGGTGGCTGTGCTGATAGTCCAGGTGCTGGATGTGGATTTTCCCTGCCTCACCTGCTGCTTCCTGTTTGTCAGAAAGGTAATCTACTGACAGGTGGGGGCAGGCACAGTGAGCTGGGTCAGTTTGGAGTGGAGGATGTCTGGGATGATGGTGTTGAATGCCAAGCTGAGGTCTACAAATAGGATGAAAGCATAGGTCCCTGGTGAGTCTAGATGTTGCAGGATGTAATGCAATGCCATGTGGACTGTATCATCCACTTACATGTTTGCCCAGTAAACAAGCTGCAGGGGGTCCAGCGGGAGGTCTTTGATGTCCTTCAGATGTGCCAAAGGACTTCATAATCATCATAACTACAGATGTCAATGCAACAGTTCTGTAGTCATTTAGTCCACTGATTGAGGGTTTCTTGGGGACCAGGATGATGGTGGAGCATTTGAAGCATGAGATTGACAAGCAGCCCCTATCCACCTGTTATTCTCACACTCAGTTTTACCGTCACTCATAAACAAGACCCCAAGATACTTAAACTTTTTTACTTGGGGCAGCAACTCACTCCAAACCCAGAGGGAGCAGTTCATCATTTTCCAGCAGAGCACCATGACCTCAGACTTGGAAGTGTTAACTCTCATCCTTGCTGGAGGTCACGAGCTGATGAAGCCAACAAAATCCCATCATCAGCAAATAGCAGAGATGCAATTCCAAGGTCCTCAAAGCTGACACTTTCCTCCCCTCAGCTGAGATTCTGTCCATGAAAATTACAAACAGGATTGGTGACAAGAGACAACCCTGATGAAGGCCTACACCGACTGGGAACGCGTTTGACTTCTTGCCAAGTATACGGACACAACTCCCACTTTGGTTGCACCAGATGGCTTTTACCAATGGCCCCGGTGCCCCATACTCCCAAAGTATCCCCCACAAGATCCCATGAGGGGCCCAGTTGTAGGCCTTCTCCAAGTCCACAAAACACATGTAGACTGGGTGGGCAAGGTTACTAGATGATCACTCCAGTAACTTTGCAAGGGTAAAGACTTGGTCCATTGCACCATGATCTGGATGAAATCCACATTGTTTTTTCTGAATTTGAGGATCAACAGTTGGTCAGAACCTCCCTTCCAGCACCCTGGCGTAGACTTTCTCAGAAAGGCTGAGTAGTGTGATACCCCAATAATTGGAGCATATGTTCTGGTCCCCCATTGAAGAGGCATGTCAACAAAAAAAGCTCTCAATTTACCAGTCAGTCTACACTCCAACCCTCATCTATGGTTACCAGCTGTTGATAGTGACCAAAAGAATAAGACTGCGAATACAAGTGGCCGAAATGAATTTCTTTGGTAGGGTGGTTGGACTTACCCTCAGAGATAGGGTGTGGAATTCAGATATCCAGAAACGACTTGGAGCAGAACTGCTGCTTCTTCACATTGAAAGGAGCCTGTTTTGGGCCTCTTATTAAGATGCCTTCAGAGCACCTCCCTGTGGAGGTCTTCTGGACTTGACCAGCAGACCCAGAACATGCTGAAGAGACTATATTTCTGCTCTAGCCAGGGAATGCCTTGGAATCCTGCCAGAGCAAGTGGAACATATCACTGGGGAGAGGGACATCAGGACTACCTTGCTGAACCTGATGCCACCACAACCCGACCCCAGATAAGTGGATGATAATAAATGGATGGATGAAGATTCCACCTTATTTCGTTTCCCCAGATAACACCATTATGTAATCTGCTATATATACCTGGAACCCCAGTATTTGTATTGCATGGTCCGAGATGGAGTCCCTGGCAATGTCGCCATTAAGCATAGAGCAGCAGAACATGAGAAGTCAGAGTTAGTCCATTTGGCAAGAAGTAGTTCATCCATTTTGTTGGCTAGAGAGGGGAGATTCACTAGATGGATAGATGGGAGCAGTGTTTGGGTCCTTCTCTCGTAGTTTGACTAGGGCTCCTACTGTCTTCCCTCAACGGTGTTTTCTCCAAGTCTCATGCACTGTAAGCCGGGATAAATTGAATTTACTTAAAAAAAATTAGAAGAAACTGGTTGCCTTAAAAAAATTAAGTAATGAGTAATGAAAACTTGAGTGAATTTAACTTAAACATTTGATTTGCCAAGTTCATTCAATTTAAAATCCTTCATAATATCAACTTCTTTGCCCTGTTTTTACACTTGGAAACTTAAGTTCAATGCACTAAATTCCAAGTTGATTTAACTTAACTGTTCACACACAGCCCTATCCAGTGGGGAAAAAAAAACAATAAAAAGGCAACCGGTTCCTACTTCTAACCAACAGCACTCACCAGATTCAGTGCACTGTGATACAGCAGTCATACCGTCGCCCACCTCTCTCCTTCTCCTTTCTCCTTTCTCCTGTGCTGGAGGCAGCCCTCATTTGTCTCCTGGCAAGGAGTTCAATGTGGGGCCACGTTTGCCAATAGTGCCCGTTGGGTGAGCCCAGTTTACGTGAGTAAGAAAAGTAGCTAAAAGGTAGCTATCAGGTGAAAAATGTCTTGTGGAACTGATGTTTCTACGTCTCACAAACAGCCTGAAATGAGAGAAGATAACAAAAGATGAACAGTTGAAAAATGTATGTTTGGTTGGACTCTGCAGCACTTAACCAGTGAAATTGAATTATATATTGGTCCTATATACTTAATTATAATCAACGTATACACGTTAAAACATGGCAAGGTACTGTATGTTTTGGGAAGTGTTTCTTTTACTAAAATCATTATTATCACCATTTTTTCTTTTCTTTTTTCATTTTTAAAACATTATACTGTATAGTACACAATGCATAAATAGAATTACATACTGTAAATGTGCTTTGACAAACAGCAACACAATGCCTTTGCTGTATTATCCTTTATATTCCCTCTTAATGCAACAATCAGAATCAGCTTTATTGGCCAGATGGGTTAAATACATGAGGAATTTGTAGCTGGAGGTGTTACCTCACATCCACAAAGGGACTAGGTTGGTTCTTCCACTTCCAATTGAATAGAATCAGTCAACATGTTAACAATGTTACAAGAGAAATCAAACTTCCAGCTTCAGACAGAGAAGAAAGATTTTAGCCCACATGTTAGTAACATTTAGCCATTTCCAAAAATATGTGCTAATGAGGTCAATGTTTGTCTACATCAGAAACAAGTCAGAATTACTGAAGAAAGCATGTTAGATAGTTTCTGTGTTGACACATGCAGCCTGTGTAGTATTTTGTACAGCAGTAACTCAGGTCTGACACTCAAAGAAGAATGAACACATTCTGGTACCTTTCTCCACCATTTTTCTGTGATCTTCACTTCTGGTCCAATGTCACTGTGCAATCTAAATATGCCAGTACATCATGAATATTATATATAGCTCTTTTAATAAAAGGGCTGAGCCTGAGTCCTATGTCTGTATGAGAATTTGATGGTTGTTAGGGAAGTGTTCAAATGTGCTTGAAGAAATATAGTCACTTTCGGCTTTTCCCGTTTAGGGGTCGCCCCAGCGAATTGTCACACTGACGACTTGCATGTTGACATTTGGCACGTGTTTTATGCCGGATGCCCTTCCTGACACAACCCTGACTTGAACCTGGGCAGCAGCGGTGAGAGTGCTGCACCTTAATGTAAGATTTGATTCTTATAGGCTCTAGTTACTTTATAAGCTTTAGTTACTTTTCATAACTTTAGTTTTCTTTAGTTACTTTTCAGTTCTTCATTTTCTTTTAGTTACTTTTCATACCTTTATTTTCCTTGCTTATATATATTAAAACTGTACTGAGTGAAACTTTGGAACTGTATGCTGTAAATTCTGTAGAGACAGGATGTCTGTATCTTCAAGTAACCAGATGGCCTGTTTTACATTTTAACAAAGACCTGTTGGTCTGTTTTACACCTTCACCTAGACCCACTTAGCATATTCCAAGTTCTGTCTTGTCATGTAGTATCTTGCAGAGACAGGGGGCCTACACCCTGAGATGACCACCTGGCCCGTTTAGCATACTCACTAGGTCCTGCTTTGTACCTCTGTCCAGGGCGGACCAGCCCAAGAAGATAAATGTAATGAGAACACGTAACTCGTGGTTCAGAGAATGGATTTCCTGCACGAGCTCTGTCTCTCTGATCCCAGCGCTGTAAGACTTCACCTGTGCCCAGACTTTGAATAAACTTTCTGTTGATTTTAAACAGTCCTCTCCTGTCTTCACTTCTCGCGCTTTCAATAAAAGTAAAATCTAACATTAACCAATTGCCTACCAGGGACTGCTTGTGCTTGAAGAAATATGCATTAGGTAAATTACATTTTTCCTGTCATGCTTACTTTTTTTTAAATCAATAAATAAGCATTTAGGTGAAACTCATCTTAATTCAACCCCACTCATGTTTGCAAAATTTTTTTGTTTTGTTTTTTTTGGAGTTTCCATCAATATTACATATGGTCCATCAACGTTTAAAACATATTTAAATGTAGTTAAATGTAGCTGTAGGATGCACTCTAGCTCCTTAGCTCCAAAATATTCCACTATGATCCCTAGCTTGTTGCTAACTGTACTGTACTGTATATCTGCCATTTGGGGCTAGTCAGATCACATACAGTGAGTTTATTCAACACAATCTCATCCCAGAGCATCAGAAACTAACACTTTGTCACTGGTGTATCATAATGATACCAAAGGGGATAATTAAGGTTTGGTAAACAGTATTGCTTTACACACAAAAACTACAGAACTTCCTTACTGTAGTTTTAGGAAAACACTGTGGCTTGTGTAAAACACTCATTGATAATAAGCATAACATGTCACACTAGATTTGAACACATCTCCGTTGTGAGAAAGTCTGATAGTTTCTAATCAGTCCATCCACCCTAGCTTTCTCCTAACACATATTTTCTCCCTCCATATACTATGTCACCATAAATGCATGACTGGAACTATTGCTCTTTGTGTCAAATACTAATGAGAGTGGTTTAACACTGTTCTCAGCTGAAAACCCTGTGTGCCTCATGGGGATCAAAGGTATCAGTTATCAGAGCCTTTTCACTTTCAGACTAGAAGAACTAAAAAGTGATAAATGCTTTGTAGAGCTGGGGAGATTACAGAGTTGGGTGATAATATTCTGTGATTCATCACTATTAGTGGCATCTTTCACATTACACATCGTAATTTGTCTAATTGATGAGACTGAAATACTTAGGCTGGGCCCACACTAGAGGATTTAATAATCTTTAAGAGCCCATGGTGCTTTTTTTTGTTTTGTTTTCTGACTTATCTACAATGTTACAATGGTGAATTATCATCTTAGACATGGTCTAAGCTCAAAAAATGAAGTGTGTTCTAGTATTTTGGTGCACAACCAACTAGGTTTATACAAGTCTTGTAAACTCACTCAAGACTTTTTTTCTAACAAAATTAAGAATTAAGAGATAGGTTAAGTATTTCATTGAATGGTCATAATCTCCAGGCCGTTGCACGTTCATGTAAGTTTGTCTGACATCCACCAGCGCCCCCACCATAAGGGAGTTTTTCCTCCCCACTGTCTCCAAGTGCTTGCTCAAGGGAGATTTGTTGGGTTTTCCCTAAGTAATAATATTGATAACAGTAAGGTCTAGACCTTACTTTGTAAAGTGTCCTGAGATGACTTTTGTTGTGATTTGGCACTATACAAATAAAATTTGATTTGATTTTGATTTGATATTAGCAAAATGTTATATTGCCTTCTTTGTTATGTGTATTTTCAAAAAAGAAGAAAAAAAAGACATCCACCAGTGCCATTGTGAAAGTGGACTTTTTCGACTGCACCTGGTTTTGTGGATATATTTTACCTCCTGCTGCTGCACTGTGACCAGAGGATGTGGAGAAAAATACAGGGCCTGAGGTTACTGTATGTCCGGAAATGCTCCTTGTTTTACCTGACCGGGCTGAAATCGGGCTTACTGTCCTGTAGTGTGCGGCCAGCTTTAGTGCAGTTTGAAGGACCATAGACAGCAAATCTAGTAATAATCAATTATATGTATGTTAATATAGAAAGACACTTGTGGTGAGAACAACAGATTTGTATAGTCTAATTTCTGACAAACCACCCACAGCAAACCATTCATTCACTTCACTTCCTAAGTGTAAACTCCAAAACAGTCATACAACCCTTTCCACATTTTGCATAGTCAGACACATACATCACCAGCTACCAAATAGCTGCCTGCCACCTGCTAGAGATAATGAAGTGAGGGCTACAGTATGTTGGAATTGCTCCTCCCACCACTGACAACATGGCATTGTATGAGCTGTTGCCCTTGTGTCGCCGGTGTGGTTGAGAGGGTGATAATACTCATTTGGAGAGCATAACAGGGGCATTGTTTCAGATATAGCTAATCCTCACACTTCATCACTGCGATGTGGCTGGCTGCTGCAGTGCTGCCTCTGTTGCTCCCTCTCTTTTTCTTTCTTTCTTTCCTCTCTCTTCTTCCTGACATTCATTCCCTCTGCTACTGTTTTTGTTCTATCTCTTTCTCTTTTTCTTCTCCTACTGCACTTATCATTTTTATTCTAGGGCATGATCACAAGGGCTGAAAGGGTGGGGCACTGTGTAGACAGGAGAAAATTGGAGAGAATTTCAAAGATAAGAAGATGAGAGGTTGATTAACAAGAGGAAGGAGAGGAAAATATAGTGCAGTGAGAAAGACATTGTACCTTTTACACTTTGTTGTCCTAACCAAAAATAAAATATCTCGGTTTTATACTCTTGTAAACGGAAAATCTTTTGGTTTTGAACTGCTGGCGGAGCAGCAGCTGTTTTGGGGACTTGGAGGAGACGCCGGAGGGGGAGAAGGGACAGCACTCTCATAAGGCTATGACAGCAAGCATACTGAACGCCACTCCCAGGCATACATCTAGCTAATTTCTGTTCCCAGAATGGACAAACTGCTGCTTGTCAATTGGACTAACTTGGATTTTTCACATTCTGTAGCATTATGCTTTGTGGAAACATGGCTCAGTGACTTGATCTTTGATGCTGTTCAGCTGCCAGAATTTCAGACCTACAGAGCAAACCATGTGTAGGAACTATCTGGAAAAAAGAGAGGAGGAGCCATCTGTTTTTACATTAATGGAGGTTGGTGTAGGGACATTACAGTGCTGGAGAGAACTTGTAACTCAGGCTTAGAGACATTATCCATTAACTGTAAACCTTTTCATTCTCCTAGAGAATTTTCCTCGTTTATCCTGGTTGGTACTTATATTTCTCCACGGGCCTGTGTCAGAAATGTATTGCAGGTCCTAGCCAACCAGATAATAAGCATGGAAGAGAAACACCCAGATTCCCTGCTTATTATTTTGGGGAATTTTAACAAAGCAAACCTTACTCATGAATTGCCCAAATACAGACATGTCAGTTGTCCCACCAGGGACAAAAACATACTGGATCATTGATTGCTGTGCACATATACAGTAGATTTCTGATGTAGCATATGTTCTCTCTTTATTATAATCTAATATGTATATATATGTATTAAATTCTTATATTTTTATTATATTTCTTTTCACTTTCTTTTTTTAAAGTGCCTTTAGATTGTGTTACTATTTATCTACTTTATATGTCACTTTGTATTGTTTGGCATTCATTGTGGACAGCAAAGTAAGAATTTAAGAATTTTGTACAGGGAAACATGTTTCCTTACTGTGCACATGACAATAAACACTTTGACTTGACTTTGACTAAACAGTAATTAAGGACACCTATTGCTCTGTTCCCCATTGCATGATCAACCTCATTCCCATTTATAGACAGAAACTTAAAGCTGCAAAGCCTGTGGTCAAAAAGGTGAAAAGATAGACTGAAGAGGCAAAGTGCTTTGCCTCTGCTTTGACTATACAGACTGAGGTGTCTTTGAGGCTGCAGCTACAGACCTGGCTGAGTATACTGAAACGGTGACATTATATATCAATTTCTGTGAGGACATGTGTGTGCCCATTAAGACTGTCTGCACATACAATAACAGTAAACCTTGGTTCACAGTGAAACTCAAACTTCGTCAAGCCAAGCAGGAGGCCTACAGGAGTGGGGATAGGACTCTGTATAACCAGACTAGAAACACACTGACAAAGGAGATCAGAGTAGCAAAGAGGAGCTACTCTGAAAGGCTGAAAAATTAGTGTCAGGACAATGTGCCATCTTCAGTGTGGAAGAGCCTACAGAACATTACTGGGCACAGGACACCAACCCCGCACCACCACCATCAGCCCACCTCCTCTGAGGATCTGTGCAAGAGATGTGTGTTGTCTATATAAAACAAAAGATCAGTAAGGCGCCAGGCCCAGGCAGTGTGACCCCCTCCTGTCTGAAAGTCTGTGCCGACCAGTTGGCTCCCATCTTCATGCAGATCTTCAATAGATCACTGGAGCTTTGTGTAGTTCCCTGTTTTAAATGCTCCACCATACTCCAAGTTCCCAAGAAACCCTCCATCAGGGAACTGAATGACTACAGACCTGTCGCCCTGACATCTGTAGTCATGAAGTGTTTTGAGAGGCTGGTATTGGCCACCTGAAGGACATCACAGAGCCCTGGCCAGATTCCCTGCAGTTTGCTTACTGTACAAACAGGTCAGTTGATGATGCAGTGAACATGGCATTGCATTACATCTTGCAACATCTAGACTCCCCAGGGACCTATGCACAGGCCCTCTTTGTAGTAAAGGCTGAAAACCATTATAAAGCCTCATCCGGTTCTTTCAAACCAGGAACTCCGAGGGACGACTCAGACCACTTGAGTATATAAAAAATATATCCGTGCTGGTTTATTCAAAAGCAGCCCGGAAACAGGAAGACCCCGAACCACGCATTGCTATACATTATTAATCATTTCTGGGCTGTCGAACCGTGACGTCACCTGATATGCCAGCTTGGCAGCTGAGCAGAGCAGTAGACAAAACATGAAGAAAATAATGTGTGTGGCTGTTGTTTTCGTGGTGTGTATCTAAAACAATTTGACATAACATTACACATTAAGACAAATATTATGGTTACTTTTACCGTCATAATAACATTCGTCCCTGACTTGAGCTGCCTTAACCAACCTTGCATTTAACAGCCTGAGGAAGACATCCTGGCTGCACTAACATTCAGACAACAAATCTCTGAATATCTATCTAACTAAAAAATAACCTAACAGTAGACTTCAGCTCAGGATTCAACACCATCAACCGGACATCCTCCACTCCAAAATGACCCAGCTCACTGTGCCTGCCCCCACCTGTCAGTCGATTACTAGCTTTCTGATAGACAGGAAGCAGCAGGTGAGGCTGGGGAAACCACATCCCAAACCCCACTCCTGGTAGAGCTCCTGCAACATAGCGCCCACCGAGGCAAACATGTTTGCGCGTTCCACTCTTGAATGCCGGCTTTTTCTTCTTTTTTGTGTGTTTTTTGCTTTTTCTGCAGTGCACAACTGTCATGCACTGCTTACATACAACAGACAGGCATTGCTGGATCTCGCCAACTCATAAAGCCACTGGGAATTTACTGGTTTCATAACACCGGAGCTACAACCCATTGTCTGTTCCGGTGACAATAACAGCAATGGCGAGGACAGCCACCATCGCCCTCGGTTAGCCCCCGGAGCACCAGGCACAAGTGAGCAGGCTGAAATCAGGAGAGTGACCCGGAGACGGAGACGCAAACGAGGCAGGCGAGGAGGACTCCATGCTAGGCTAAAAGCTCGCACTATCTGACTGCCTTTACCCAGCCTCTTCCTAGCTAACGTACAGTCTCTGGAAAACAAACTGAACGAGCTAAGGGCTAGGATTACAGGACAACGGGAAATCAGAGAATACTGTGCTCTAGTTCTCACCGAGACCTGGCTTTCTAACAGGGTTCCAGACTCTGCAATTCAGCTACAAACACATTCTGTACATCGAAGCGATCACGTAGCTGCCTTTGGGAAGGTAAAAGGAGGTGGTGTGTGTGTGTTTATTAATAACTCATGGTGTGGAGATGTACGGACTGTTTATAAGCACTGTTCGCCAGACGTAGAGTTTTTATTGCTGAAATGCCGGCCCTACTATCTAGCCAGAGAGCATAGTGCTGTGTTTTTGGCTGCTGTGTATGTTAGCCCAAGAGCTAACATAATCTCAGTAAACTCTATGATGTCATCAACGCGATAGAGACAGTGCACCCAGGTGCTGTAATTATCGCTGCAGGCGACTTTAACCAGTGCACTCCCCAAATATTACCAACATGTGAACATTCCCACTTGGGGCAAGAACACTCTGGATCATGTTTACAGTAACATACGTGGTGCATACAGGGTCGCACCCCGCCCCCACCTTGGATGCTCAGACCACATTTCTTTGTTCCTGTATCCAGCTTACACACAAAAACTGAAACAAACAAACCGTGTCACCAAGCAAATTAAACTCTGGACCCCAGAGACTGAAGGCATCCTGCAGGACTGTTTTGCCCAGACAGACTGGGATGTGTTTAAAGCTACAACCACCACAGAGGACTTTTCTGTCAGCATACAGGATTATGCTGAGTATGTGACCGGATACATTAGTACCTGTATCAACAACATTGTGCCCACCATGGATAAAATTTTAGTGTCAGTGTCTTCAGTTGAATATCAGACCTGCTCGAATCATTGCAGCTGTAGTTTTTAATCAAATGGAGGACAGCAGGCCGTTTAACAGACTGAAAACCTTTAAATGAAGTGAGGAGAGTGAAAGAGATGTTTCTGCCCCTGAATGAATTCAAGTACTTTCACTCTCCTCACTTCATTTAAAGGTTTTCAGTCAGTACAAGTCAGGAGGTTCCCCAACCAGAAGCCCTAGATAAACAGTCAGGTATGCCACATGCTGCATGCTCGCTCTCATGCATTCAGATCAGGCGATGGGAGTACAAAGCTGGGAAGTACAGACTGAGGAAAGCCATCACACTCCTACATCAGGATACTCTTCATTGACTACAGCTCCGCCTTCAACACAGTTGTCCCCCACAACCTGTCCACACTAGGTCTACACCCCACCCTCTGTGACTGGCTCCTGGACTTTCTGACTGGCAGGCCCCAGACTGTCAGGATTGGCAATAGGATTTCAGCCAGCATTGTTACAAACACTAGCACTCCACAGGGATGTGTCCTCAGTCCCATCCTCTACACCCTGTCCACCCACGACTGTGTCACCTCCCACAAAGACATCATCCTAAAGTTCGCGGAAGACACTGCAGTGATAGGTCGCATCACTGGTGGGGACGAAGCAGCCTACAGGAGGGAGGTGACTGGTCTGGTGTCATGGTGTGAGAACAATAATCTCAGCCTCAGCATGGACAAGATGAAGGAGATAATATTAGACATGAGGAAGGAGAGGAGAACTCATCAGCCACTGTTCATCCGGGGGCTCGATGTGGAGAGGGTGAGCAGCTTCAAATACCTGGGTGTCCACATCAGTGAGGACCTCACTTGGACACTTAACACCACACAGCTGGTCAAGAAAGTGCCTGCAGAGAGTGGTAAAGACTGTGGAGAAGATCACTAGGACTCCACTGCCCTCTCTGCAGAGCATTTACCACCGCAGGGTGCGTGGGAAAGCTGCCTCCATCCTCAAAGATCCCACCCAACCCCAGCACGGACTGTTCGCCTCCCTACCCTCTGGCCGGAGGTTCAGAAGTGTGAAATGCAGGACCACTAGACTGAAAAACTCTTTCTTTCCCTCTCCCATCAGACTCCTAACCAGCTGAGGAGTTTATTACCAGGAAATACAGTACGTGATGCACTGTTTACATTCTCAGTTTGCAAATGCATAATTGCACATTGACTGTTGACTGCTGCACATGCTGCTCCCATGCAGCATACATTCTCTGTTATATTCTTATATATTTTTTATTATACTGCTGCATTTGCTACTTAAAGTGCCTTAGATTTTGTGTTACTTATTTATCTACTTTATATTTCATTTGTATTTTGTGGCATTCATGTTGACGGCAAAGTAGAATTTCAATGTACAGGTAAACACGTTTCCTAACTGTGCATATGAGAAATAAACACTTTTAACTTGAACTAAATGGAATTTGGGGGAGGCGACAGTGGTGCAGTGGGTAGAGCAGTCGTCTCCCAACCAAAAGGTTGAAGGTTTGAATCTCGGTGCCTGTAGTCCACGTGTCGAAGTGTCCTTGGGCAAGACACTGAACCTTCCCGTTGCCCCCAATGTTAAGAGCCATCAGTTGAGCTGGCGCTGCAGATCGCTACCATTGGTTCTGTACCGGAAACAAATTCCTTGTGTGTAACATACATCTGGTTTATCAGCACAGGTGCCCCCCAGGGATGTGTGCTCCCCCCACTGTTGTTCTCCCTCTATACCAATGACTGCACCTCAGGAGACCCCTCTGTAAAAATCCTGAAGTTTGCAGATGACACAAGGCTACTGTGGTCTTGGGCACTTTAATGCTGCAAAAATTTTCTTGTATCCTTGTCTTGATCTGTGTCTTAATGCAGGTCTGGGGACAGTTCTTTTGACCTCATGGCTTTGTTTTCACTTCATCAGCTATGAGACCTTATATGGACAAGTGTGTGCCTTTCCTAATTATATGCAGTGCATTAAATTAGGCACAGCTGGACTCTAATCAAGCTGTAGAACCATCGACAGGAGTAGGCTGCACCAGAGCTCATTTGCAAGGGTCATAACAAAGGGTCTGAATATTTACATAATGGGATATTTCAGTCTTTTACTTTTAATTTACAGAACACTTCAAAAACCTGTTTTCACTTTATCATTGTGGAGTATTTTGTATATATTGATGAGGAAAAAATTAAACAAAATCCATTTTAAGATGAGTCTGAAACATAACAAAATATGGAAAACTTAAAAAAGTCTGAATACTTTCCATACTGACTCTAGGTACTTATATGTAGAAAGTGAGAGACCAACAGAGTGGAAGAATAAGTCTTAGATTCCTCTCAGCATTTTATCTTGTACGCAAATGGTTTCCCAACAAATGTCAGAGGCCCTTAAAGCTGACAGAAGCCAGAGGTAGCATTAGTGTCTTGTATTTATGCTTCCTGGCCACTTGCCCTCAGTCTGTCTTTTGCTTCAGCTCAACCTTTGGCTGAGACTGCTCACCAGGACACTGCAGACAAATGTAATGAAAAGTCTGTAATAGATCTGCCAATAGAGACAGATCATCAGACAGTAACAGTTAGAGTTAACTACAAAGTACAAACAGAATTCACACCGTTTACATTTCCCACCATAAAATCTTACCCTGCAGCTGAGACTGACTATAATCCCCATGATGCCATAATAAAAAAAATAACTTTATCATAACTCTGTTATATGCTTTACAGTTAAAACAAACTATAAATGTAATAAAATCCTAAAATATGAAACAAAAAAAAATAATTAACCCTGTAGAGCCTGACACATAAAAAAATAGCCAGAACATTCAAAGTTTTCGGAACTGAGATGTTTATTAAACCTTTTAACAAAATCCAAAATATAATTCATGATTCAAAATTCATAATTTTTATTTGCCATATATGCATAGACAGACAGACCAGGCATATAGGAATAGAGGTGCCATATTATTTAGATTATTTCTATTTCTTTTGAATCACATTTGATACATGGGGCATTTTGGCAATTTTTTTTTGCTCAGAAACCTTGCGTATCAAATATGATACAAATGGTTTTATAGGGTTAAAACATTTACAATAAATACCATTGTGGAAGAAAAAAACACAAGTCCAAGTGTGTTTTAAGAAGAGACTTACACCAGGTTCAGACTACATGATTTAAACACAATAACAATAAATGGCAAGACCCGACAATTGATATTTTTATCTCGCATAGTGTGTTATACTAAACAGCAACCAATGCTGCATCTGGGACTTCTCACAACCTCCTGACACAAAGTTTAACATGTCAAAATTTTATTTCATAGTCTATGCACAGATGGCTCTTCTGTTCATTTTTGACATATTAGACCTAACCATCCATCCATTACCTATAGCACTTATTCCTGAATAGGGTTGCAGGGGGCTGGAGCCTATCCTGGCTGACACTGAGTAGGAGACAGGGTCCACCAGTCCATCACAGGGCTGACATGTAGACAAACCACCACACACACTCACACTCACACTCACTCCTACGGGCAACCCACGCAGGCGCAGGGAGAACATGCAAACACCACACAGAAAGGCCCCGAATCGACCTAACCATTTTCATTAAATATCACAGTGATACAGCTAACATTAGCATGGTGACTTTCACAGTCAGCCTTGTAAAGTAACTACCCTATCAGTACTAGCTAGCTAGTTTTCAGTTTTACTATAGGCTTAAAATACTACCTCTAGTTTTCTGTGAAGGATAGACAACACGTAGGCTACTGCCCTCTTCAAGCAACCCACAGATGGGTCCATGTTTTTTTTAATGCTTTTCTGAACACAAGCAGCCAGTATCACACACACCACAGAGACTATTCTGTACAGAACGCGGCTGCTCGTCTACTGTCACATACTCCAAAGTATGCCCATATCACCCCTGTTCTTCAGTCTCTTCACTGGCTTCTGGTACAGTTCAGAATTGATTTTAAGGTTCTACTGTTCATGTTCAAGGTCATTAATGGCCTTGCTCCAGCCTATTTGACTGATCTTTTAACCATTCATACCCCGGTCAGAGCGTTGCGTTCCTCGAGCATTTGTCTCTGGTTGTCCTGTGGGCAAGGTATAAATAAATAAATTAAATTATTCTGTGTTTCCATTCTCTTGGTCCCTGGCATCTCAAAATCATGATCAGCTGTGCTCTGTTGGGTTCCAATGCATAGTCTGTCATATCCCTCATCCAAAAATGTATGACTTTATAATCGCACAAACTGACAAAGTGACCATCATATCAGACAAAAATCAGGTAGTCTGAAACAGGCATTACAGTGGAGACTGAATTTGAAATCCTCAGGCAGGCAGTTCCACAGCTGAGTGGCTCAGAGAGCAAAGACCTGTTCACCTTTAGTGACAGATTGAATGTTTAGATCCATCAGTCATACAAGCTCTTGCAGCACTCAGGTTCATGAGAATTTAGCAGATCACTGATATAAACAGGAGTCTGATCTTTGTTTAAAAGTACAAATACTCATTGAGCAGAATGCAGAATAAAATCATCAAATCACATCTAAATCAGAGCTAAAACTCACAGTGTGCAAAACATCTCACGCACCCTGCAAAATGAAGCACTACACGTTAAACGTGATTCACATTAACTAACGTCATTTCCAGGAAAATACACACTGCTGTGCTAAATTCAAAACACATACAGTAAGAGGATGCTGCAGGGAAAGACCATTGTAGTGTACAGAATCCACACAAAATGCACATTTTATTACAAGAACAAAGATTTTGTTTTTCCTTCATAGGAAATTCATGCTATATATAGTACAGTGGGTAGTACACAGTACATCATGCACACGAGAATGTATTCTCAGTAGGGGGGATTGCCTGGGACACATGCATGTGCATGCATTTGAATGTTTATAATAAAATCTGTGTGGAAATAATGTATATTACCTAAATAAACTGAAAGTACAGTCAAAATTCTGTCTAGTTTTTTACATGGTACATGTTTGGATGTTTTCTAAAAATTATTATTTAAGATTAATTAAGTTAGATTTGTACTAATGTTACTATATATGTTACTATTTAGGGACTGGGGACACCAAGTGATTAAATGTGTCAGGTGTCATTTTGTCCCATTCTTCCTACAAACAAATCTTAAGATGCACAACAGTCCTGGGTCTATGATAAATTATATAAAATATATACATTTTCATTTCAAAATGCTCCACACATTCTCTATTGGGGACAGGTCAGGACTGCAGGCAGGCCAGTCCAGCACTCACACCCTTTTCCTCCACAGCCAAGCCTTAGTAATGTGCACTATGAGGTTTTGCATTGTCTTGCTGAAATATGCATGGGAGTCCCTGGAAAAGACATCTTATTGATGGCAGCATATGTTTCTCCAACATCTCTATGTATTTTTCAGCATTAATGGTGCCATCACAGAAGTGTAAGTGACCTTTGCCAAGGGCACTGACAACACCAGACCATGACAGACCCTGGCTTTTGGACTTGTTGCTGGTAACAGTCTGGATGGTCTTTTTGTCTTTGGTCCAGAGCACATGGTGTCCATTCCTTCCAAAAACACCTGAAATACTAGTTTGTCTGACCACAGTTCACATTTCCACTGTATGATTGTCTGTTATACCCCAGTTCTTTTACTGAACAGATCTGAGTAAAAAAGGAGTCTGTCTTTCTTGATTTTAGTGCTGGTTTATTTACAAATATATATATATAAATATACCCGGATTTCCGGGTTGCAAGCGAGAGCGGACGTTTTTTCTGCTACTCTTGTCTGTTCTGGGATTTTCATATCTGTCTCATATCTTCTACACTTTCAAGTTTTGGAAAAGTCTACATCTTTGAAATGGCTCCTAAAGGGAAGAGAGCAAATAAATCCGAAGCTGCTGAGGATGTCGAAGCTGAAGACAACTTTACAGCGGACTTGCTGGAGCAGCAACGAATGTACACAGCGCTGCTTAATCAGCTGAGTGAAAGTTTCAAAGGATTCGTGCAAATAATTATGGAGACTAGCAACAAGAGATTCGACGAAATGACCAGAGAGATACAGGAAATAAAATCGAGTCTGCAGTTTACCCAGCGAGAGGTGGATGAGATTAAAGTCACCATGGGTGAGCAGTCACCCCAAATTAAAGGTACTAGGGACGGACTTGACGAAGCCTGTGATTACCTCAAAGTCATTTCGGATAAAGTGGAATACTTGGAAGCACAAACCAAGCGGAAAAACTTGATATTTGCTGGAATTCAGGAGGCAGTGGGAGAAACCTGGAAGGATGCGGAGAGTAAAGTTAAGGAGGTTCTAAAGAACAAGTTGGACATACAGCAGGACATTGCGATGGAGAGAGCTCACAGAGTCGGAAAAATCAACGATCGCGGTCCAAGGGCAGTGATGGTAAAGCTGATGAATGAGAAAGACAAAACA
>NW_018128029.1:735137-765708 GCF_001952655.1 Monopterus albus | reverse complement strand
GCCTCTGGCCTGCAGCTGGCTGGGATTGGCTCCAGCTCCCTGTGACCCCGTTTGGGACTAAGCGGTATAGAAAATGGATGGATGGAGTATCATCTGCATAGCAATGGAAATTTGTGCTGGGCGTCCTGATAATATTGCGTAAAGGGAGCATGTATAAAGTGAAGAGAATTGGACCTAACACAGAGCCCTGTGGAATGCCGTGACTAACTTCAGTTTGTGTGGAACATTCGTCATTAACATGAACAAACTGAAATCTTTCTGATAAGATTTGAACCAGCGTAGCGCAGTTCCTTTAATCCCAATAACATGTTCAAGTCTCTGCAGTAAGATGCTGTGATCAATGGTGTCAAAAGCAGCACTGAGATCTAAGAGGACAAGTATGGAAACAAGTCCTTTGTCTGAGGCTAGGAGAAGGTAGTTGGTGACTTTCACCAATGCGGTTTCTGTACTGTGATGGACTCTAAAACCTGACTGAAAATCCTCAAACAAATCATTCTTGTGCAAGTGGTCACATAACTACTTTGCAACAGCTTTTTCAAGGATTTTGAAAATAAATGGGAGATTGGATATTGGTCTATAATTAGCTAGGACACCTGGGTCAAGAGTAGGGTTTTTGAGTAGAGGTTTGATTACTGCAACTTTAAAAGCCTGTGGAACATAACCTGTTAATAGAGAGAGGTTAATCAGATCTAGTATGGATGTGTTGATTAGGGGACAGATGTCTTTGAGCAGCCTGGTCGTGATGGGGTCCAGCCTTTTGTTGTGCTGTACATGTAAACTGTTTGTACAAATGTATATTAAACATTGAGAATGATAGAGATGTTTCAAGAAATGAGCCAAAGCAATTGAGAAAACGTTTAATAACCAGGTTCAGATCAATTCATTTCTTTTGTTTTTAAATCACATAGGAAGAAGGCAGACTATGAAAACTCAGAGGAATTGTTTCTGAGCCTGACACACTTTGACAAAAGCTCAACAAACTGTGATCATTTCCTGCATTTTCCATATTATCAACCATATATAAGAAACTGCCACTTGTGAGTGCAGACCGACTGTGTGGGACATGGCTCCTGTTTGTCTGACATCTAATGGCTGCCAACAGTCCATTTAAATCCATTATTCCCTCCTGACTAAAACAGTACCCTTCATTAAGATCGAGTCAGGATGGTTCAAAGGGTCTCATCGATTTCTCAATACTCTGTTTACCTTAAACTTGTGTCTTTTTATCACCACTCTGATGTCAGAAGGGTGTTGCCTGTTACGAACCCGGATAAATCTGATCTGTTGTCTTGCTTAGATTGAATAAACCTGTGAACAAACCTGCTCCTGAGGGGGTTTGACATTACGGACATGTTGTCATAACAAAGTACCACAAGACTGTGGAAGAACCAAGAGATCTGGGATTTTGTGAAATCATTAAAATCATCCAACTAACCTGTTAATCCACATACTACAAATATCCCCAAGGTGTTTGACAAATCACTCTTACTCTTGCCAGTACTGACAGGTTCTGTTGTACGCAATTTGTACTGTTGTCTCGGTAAAATACAACCTTGTCTCAAGTTTGCCTATCCCTCTCTGTCTCAGACAAAGAGCAGGGAAGCAGAGCTTTATTTTGCCATCATCACTTATCTTAAAATATCTCTGAACTGCTGAAATTTCTTCTTGTATAACTAACAACCTGTGCAACCAGAGTGAGGTTGACATAATGTTGCCTTAAAGTGGCATTGGTACATGGTATCGGACAAGTTGGTATGAGTACAAAAACAAGCACTAGGGGGTTGTATCAGACATGATAGTTGACACTAGTATCTGCAGTGGTGTGTCCCTACCTGCTAGTGCTGAGCCAGAAGGTGTAACTATAATTATTTCTGATTCAGATTCCTTCAACTACATTAACTTTTGGACATCCGATTCTTAATTTCACCAAGGCAGAACATAACACATGACACAATGGTAATACAAGGTATCACTGCATACTGTATGTATCATTGGCATAGCAATGAAAATCAACATTGTCTTTGGATGACATTTTCTAAGGGCAGCATGTATAAAGTAAATAAACGTGGACCTAGAACAGACTCCTAGGGGACCTCACAACAGAAAGGTGAATGAGAGGAGAAGGCATCTTCAAACAGAAAAGAGAAATATTTGTTGAACAAATATGAACCAATCCAGAAGCAGATAGCTGATTAAGACACTGTGGCCCACTGTGACAAGGCTGAGCTGAGGTCAAGCACAAAGGAAATGGTAGGTAGGTAGGTAGATACTTTATTGCCCCCTCAATGGGGAAAATTTCAGTGTTTCAGCAGCAATGGAGAACAAACAACATAACACCATGAGAAACAAACACCACACACATATCTTGATAAACAAATTTCAGTACCTCAAGCAGATTTGATTTGATTTGATTTGATTTATTCTTTCAAGCATATAAAGCAGTTGATATAACAACACACATTTTTACACACAATCCAATATCAATTTGCTTATACCTAGTACATGCTTGAATGGAGTAGGAAGAAGTCAGACTTATCCAGTCCTACCCCATGACATCATCTTACCATCATTGGTTTGCAAGCAATAAATGATTCACTTCTACACACACACATATTATACTAAAAAAAGAACATAACAGTGTTACATCACACAAGTGATATACTAAAGAATGGTTACAAAATATACACCACACCCACAATAGTCCATGTAATTAATCAATGAGCCTGTTCTTGCATATATCTTGATTGACACATACCTTTATATTTACATTTAAACTCGTCAATTCTATTACTATTTTTTATAACACTGCAGTCTTATATCCCACTAAATCGAAACATTTTAGCAATTTAGACTGTATGAAAGCTCCAATGGTGTGATCCCTATACCCCATCTTATGCACAATTCTTATCGCTCTTTTTTGTAATATATACAATGGTTGAAGTGAGCTTGTGTATGTATTTCCCCAGTTTTCAACGCCATACTCTAAGTATGATAGAATCAATGAGGAATACAAAATGCGTAATGCTTTCCCATCCAAAATATATTTCACCCGTGCCAATATCAATATATTTTTTGCTATTTTATTCTGAACATAACTGATATGCGATTTCCAGGAAAATTTGTCATCAACTATGACACCTAGAAATTTAATTTCATGTACTCGTTCAATTTTAGCTCCCCCAATATTCAATTGAAATTCATTGTCTAATCTGCGATTCCCAAATACCATGAATTTAGTTTTATCCAGATCCAGATTTTGATCCAGAGATACTATATTAATGTCACACCATTTCGTTATCTTCTCTAGCTATATGGCTGCTTATTGCCACCCGATCGATCTCTCTGGGTGCTTTTTCGGCAAATACAGACACATGCTGTTGGCATCTTTAGAAAAGCTATGCAGAGTTGAACGGATAATGGTGGTAGTTGGCTGCTTTTGACATGAAATTGCTACTTAGTGCTTTTGGGTTCCCATAAGGTATGGTGACAGAACATACAGTACATGTGAACACCTAACATTAATATTTGTCTTAGGTATTTTGTCTGATGTTTGAAATGTGTAAAACAACACTGACTGTGGAGCTGTATGGTTTTTCCCACTAAATAGATATCAGAGCACACTGCAGTGCCTACATATTAAATGAACTTCATGCATTTGCATGCAAAATCCATAGCACTTATGTCCTCCATTAGTTCAGTAAGGCCAGAGATGTCGATCGGTTCGACCTAAAACCATATTGGCAATCAGAGAGGATTTTATGTCTATCAATAAATGTGTCTAATTTGTTATTAAAAAGTTTTTCCAAGATTTTTGAAAACTGTGACAACAGACAAACCGGTCTATAATTTGTGAAGTTGTGCTTATCCCCAGATTTATACAAAGGAATAACCTTTACTATTTTCATATTTTTGGGGAACTGACCAAGTCGAAACGACATGTTAAAAACATGGGTTAATGGTTTGCATATCCCCTCGATTGCCCATTTAACCACTGTCATACTGATACCATCACTATCACTGGATGATTTATTACCACATTTGTTCACTGTCTCTATAATTTCCTTTTCAACAATTGGCTTAAGAAACATAGAACACATATTTCTTTCAAGTCTAAACGGTATTTGTACAGCACAATCTCTCAGTCAGAACAGAAGACTACATGTGCCTCTGTCAGACAATCATGTCTTAAAGCATCCGTAAAGGTGTTCATATTATTGTAAAATAAAAGCTTTTGTATGCACCTCGCCATTCCTGTGTGGTGCAGAGCGGGAGTGTGACAGAAGTTCAGATTTGTTAACGTTGACCCCAGTTCTGTTGACCCTTGTGGGCATAGCCAATCACTAATGATCACAGCTTGAACTGACTACTTGTCTACTTGTGTCCCTGAATCTCCCAAACTGCAGAATAACATATCAGTTACAGAAGCAGCAACAAGACTGTTAAAAAGGGCACAGCTTGAGTCTCTGAAACGTAGTGTTCAACTGGTAAAAGCATTAGCATTGTAGCTAAGGTGGCTTCATACATAATGTGCCCCAGGGCTACTGCATCAACCAGAGCAAGACCCTCATTATTCTGAGATCATGAGAATACACCATAACACTAAAACAGCAGAAATGTGTCAATGGCAGAATCAGTTGTAAACAGTGTAGAAGTTTGTTCACCTCTCTGTTTAACCTGTGCTTGCTCACAGCCAGAGCCCTTTGTTATTCTTAGATTAAAAGGTGTACACGTGAGCAACCACACCCAGACCTGCAGAACAATCTGCCAAAATGAGCACTGTATTGGTGTAAACTGTTACACCCGACTGCTTTAGTGCTGTGGGAACGTGAATACAATTTGTCACATTAACAGCTAGGCTAATACTGACATAACCTGACTGCAAATGTAAGTGAAGGGAAGTCAGAGACCTGGTGAGAAAATGAAAAAGGTTCTATTTTGTACACAGCTTTTGATCTTTTGAACCAAGTTATAAAGGAGAGAACAGAGAAGGAAGCAAGAAGGACCGGGCAGACATTAGGAATTGTATTCCATTTTCCCAGGACAAATATAGTGCGTCCAGGTCACCTAGGTCTCCCTTGTGTCATTTTGAAAGTAGATCACTTTGCACCAGAGATTCCTTCTGGAGTGTAGTACAGCAGAAATCTAGGTTGCTCTCTTAATGTGTTCACTAGCAATGCAAAGGAATTGTGAAATATGAAGTGGTACTACACTGCTTAATACAGTTCATTTTACAATATTATTCCTTACAGACAGATTGTGATGGTTATTAGACCATTCTCTGATTTCAGACACTTTTGTTTTTTCTTTTCCCCCCATGAACATTTTAAGGAGTTACTCACCTAATGTAACTGTCAGAGTAACATAATATATTCAAAGCAGTGGAGATACGTGGGTAAAATACTTACCTTTTAAAACAGGGATGTCTCAGATAGTAACCCATCTTGCTCCTGAACCTGCACTAAAATGCTCACAGTAATGCATGTTGGTATTGGCCAATATAGGTGGGAAAATATCAGGTATTTAACTCATCTTCAACCAACACATCAGTAGGTCCCTATTAAAAACTGTCAGTGTTGCTGGTTTTAAATTTGTGTGTGATGTGATGTGTAAAAAAAAAAAAAAAGTCAACCTGAACTGGTTTGTTTCCTTTACAGATGATCATGAGGATGAAGATGCTGTTGTCAACAGAATATCGTGAGCAAACTGATTTCTTTTTTGGAGAACAATTGAAGATGTAACATTGGGCTTCAGAAAATAGTGAATTTGCAATTTTAGTACATTTTTACAGCGAATTGATTAATCAAGAATTTAATAACAGACTAATTGATAATGGGAATAATTATTAGATGCAGCAATGACCACTAATTTTGAAGGTGTTACTTAAGCTAGAACAGTGCTGCAAGTATCACATATCCCAGTCTAGAGTCAGTCACACCCTCAGAGGTACTTGTAGCCACATGCTGCCTTTTTGAGCCCAGCTGCTGCCTCCGACCAGCTTTCTCCAGTTGTCGCCATGATTCCCTCAAAGATCAGATTTTTTCCGCTTGGACTGTGCTTCCAGATGCTCCATTCTATCTGTTATAGTCATTAAACTCTCACACGTTCTGTAAACCTCCTCCTTCGCTTCCTTGGCGTGTATTTTCTGTTCACCCATGGCAGTCTTTATCACATCCACCTCTCGCTGGGTAAACTGCCGACTTGTTTTTATCTCCTGTATTTCTCTGGTCATTTCATCGAATCTCCTGTTGTTTGTCTCCATAATTAGTTGCACAAAGCCTTTGAAGCACTCCTGCAGTTGGTTAAGCATCGTAATGAACATCTGTTTCTCATGATCCACGATGTCTTTAACTTGCGCCGCTCTATGACACATTTCTTCTGCCTCCATATCCTTAGTCACTTCTGATTTATTAGGTTTTTTCCCTCTTTGAGGCATTTTAGCAGTTGTAAAGTATGCTCAAAGACTTGCTCAAAGACTTGAAATATAGAACAGACAAGAGGAGCAGTAAAAACGTCTGCTCTCGCTTGCAAACCCGGAAACTGAATAGAGATAATAGAGAACAGACAGCATAACACCATGAGAACAAGCACCGCACACACATCCTGATAAATTCCAATGTACTCAAAAATAGACAGAATCAAGTATTTGAATAATCAAGAACAGAATTTACATATGTGCATATTAACCATGCATTTTACCATGAGGTGAGTATTGCACCTCAGTTGACTTTACATAGTCCCTCATACTTTCACCTAGCTTATCCCTGCAGTGATGTATTGTACAGTCTGATTGCTGTGGGGAGGAATGACCTATGGTAACGCTCCTTCTTACACGGGGGATGTAACAGTCTTGCGCTAAAAGAACTGTTCAGAGCCTCTACTGTGTGGTGCAGGGGATGGTAGGGGTTGTGCATGATCGACATTAGTTTTACCAGCATCCTTCTGTCCGCCACCTCCTCGATGGAATCCAGGGGGCAGCCCAGGACAGACCCAGCTCTCTTGACCAGCTTGTTGAGTCTCTTTCTGTCCCTGACCGTGCTACCTCCCACCCAGCCCACAACAGCATAAAAAACAGCAGATGCCACTACAGTATCATAAAAAGTCTGAAGGAGTGCCCCGCGCACACCAAAGGACGTCAGTCTCCTCAACAAGTGGAGGTGGCTCTGGCTCTTCTTGTACAGGCCATCAGTGCTCATCCGCCCCCCCATATACATCCAACAATGGCAGTGTCATCAGAGAACTTTTGTAGGTGATGGTGGGAGTTGTACTTGAAGTCTGATGTGTAGAGGGTGAACAGAAAGGGGGAAAGCACCGTCCCCTGGGGTGCCCCCGTGCTGCAGACCACCACGTTCGACACAGTCACGCAGCCTGACAAACTGAGGTCTGGTTGTAAGGTAGTTAATGGCCCATGCGGACAGGTGTTGGTCCACACCTGCCCCCTCCAGCTTCCCCCTCAGCAGTGATGGCTGGATTGTGTTGAAAGCACTGGAGAAGTCAAAGAACATGACCCTCACCATGCTTCTGGGGGACTACAGATGAGATAGGGCTTGATGCAGCATGTAGATAATAGCATCATCAACCCCAATGCCAGGATGGTATGCAAACTGCAGCGGGTCAAGTGCCGAGCTCACCTGGGCACGGAGGTAGCCGAGGACAATCCTCTCCAATGGAGGCCTGCATCAGCTGTAAGCAGTAAGTCGATGATGAGCAGGGCAGTGTTATGGTTTGGGTGGCACTGCCTGTTTGGTGCTTTTATTTTTCGTGGTTGGCTTCCTGTTTCTTTCAGTTCACATGCCCCAGTTTTGCCCCAGCTTTACCCCAGCTAATCAGCATTTATTGTTTACAGCTGCTACTCGTTATCTCCTGGTCCTGCCCCATATTTATACAACCTGTTTTCCACTGTTTGGTTGCTGGATCATTAATGTTCCCACACCCTGAGTTCGCTCCTCGATGTTTCTGTGTTCACGCTGGATTACTGCTCTCTGGTTGCGCTGGGCTTTGGTTAGTTTCATGTTTGCATTATTCACTCTGGACTCTAGATTTATTATCTGTTTGTCGTTTAGCACTTAGCTGAGTTTTTTCTTTTCCTGATTGGCTACAAGCGGCACCTGAATACTGTTTGTTCGCCTCCTGTTATTTTCCACCCATCTGAACCCTTGACTCTTTGAATGTCTGGTGTGCTATGAGCATGGCATCTGCCTGTTACCTGCTGTAATGCCCAACTTCCAACAAGCTTCTCCAGAGTGCTCAACTCCTGACCTCCTTTGAGCTGCGCCAGTGTGTTGTGAGTATCCTGTCTTGCCCACTGTGCTGTGGAGCAAGTGCTCCAATGCTGTGATTAGTCTACTCACCTGTCATCCTGGTCCTCTGGTCTTCCTGTGTCCCTCCTGCTCGTCTTCTGGTCTTCCTGTGTCTGCCCTCATGAACCGTAACAGGCAGAGTGTGAAAATCTGACTTTTGTGGGTACAGTTATTGCTAAATTGTTAGAAAACAATTCACTTAGGGATGGGTCTAAAATTAATTAAAACACAGGGATTCAGAGAGGGCTACTGTAAGAGGGGTAAGCAGTGGCATGTTTATTTACTAACTAAGTCTTCTACTTCTGTTCCTGAGACCTATGCAATTTATAGGCACTGTGTGGGATTCACATTTTTTGTCACCCTCCATTGGTAGTATTAAAAATGACACTGTGATAGACAACAATTCATACAACTACCCCATGGATCTGACCCATGGACAGTGAGTATAAGCAGAAAATAGTGTCCACTAGGGAGGTAATGATACCAAAACCTCACAGTACGATGTCACCACAATATAAATCCCATGATGCGGTATTTGTCACAATATTAAAAAAATGAAAAAAAATTTTAAAATGCCCTTTACTAAATAATAAATCAGTGTTTTGTATGAGTCACCTTCTAACTTGAAGTGCTCCTGCTTTTTCTTTATTAAAATGAAGTAGCCAGCCATGGCCTAAGCATGTGCAAAAACTCATCATGAATTGTCACTGGCACAAAATGACTGAACACTTTGGGAAACTGCAAAACAAAAGATGATGCATTAGTCAGTAGCAGTCTTTTTATCAAATAAAATGATGTATTATTGCAGCAGCTGGATCTTGTAAACAAAACACATTTCACTCACATTGGAACAATAGTGGTTTAATGCCTCCTAGGTAGGTTTAACGTTTTCTGCTTGGTGGCTGTGATGACCGGTGGTCAGGTTCTCAGTGTCACTGGACCAGTTCTAGCAAGTATCCCCCGAGATCACCAATGCTAGGGAATAGTGGTAGGTGAAGAAGACACCACAATTACACCAGAACAAGCCACATAAAAGTGAGATTTGTGCTTTACTCCAGGTGTTTTTTAAATGTTGTTCTACTTTTTCAAAAGAAATGATGGTAGTGTGGTACACCTCAAAAACGGTATGACCACATTTGAGTTATTAGATAACTATTTTTTTTTTTGTATTTTATTTGGAGACAGCAATGCATTATGTATACTAGACTCAGGACCAGGTTAAATTGTATACCAATGAATAATTAACATCACAAACCAAAGCAGCATTTAGGTAGGAACCATTGTGAAGGCAGCAGTTGCACCAGGTGCGTCTGTAGTGGAAAAAGCAAACTTGATATAGTTAATACTTATTAGTTAATACTTATTAGGCCCATGTTAGTTAAACTTTAAGTATGGTCAGATTTCTGTGTACTTCTCTCTCTGCATGATCATGGGGTCCAGTTTCCTGTTATTCAGTAACAGGCATAGGGGTTTCCCAAAATAGAGAAATGATACCAGGGTGGGAGCCTGATGGATAGTAAGACCTGGACAATTGGCGGAAGTTGGGAAATAGATAGCTATTTAGGATGCTGCAAAGCTGAAGAGACTCAGACTTGGACGGAGACTGAGACAAACTGAGACTTGAAGAGCACATGGGTGAATGTGAAGACTTGAGAAGACAGACAGACCCCAGAAACTCTGCAGAGAAATCCAGGTGGTTCTGTTTCTCTCCCTCTCCATCCATATTTCTATATATTGTTCAATAAATGATGATTGGCACTGCAGTGATTCTCCCTGTGAATTAATTCTATACACGACATGTCTTACGGGTGAGACCTTCCGCTCAGCTTAAAAGACAATTTGGAACGTGAACTGAGAGCCTCGTGTCCTCATTGTTGTTGAATATACCTGTGTTTTCCAGACGCAGATCATTTGTTGCGACGTCACCATCTTGGGACTCGTAACAGTAGCATTTTATTTTATAAAACTGTAAATCCCAACTTATTTCCAGATAATTTCCTAAGACATAGAACCAAATAATTGGGTACTAATTACAGGTAAAATAGAGGGTGATCACTTGGTAAACGTCTAGTTATTTCTACATGCTAAGGCTTTTATTCAGAGACAAAACTTTTTATACATGCAAAGTGAAAATGTGTAAAAATTGTCTGCAAACTACCATACAATCCAGCATAAATGAAAAATAACATTTTCAATTATAAATAGTAAATATTAATTGAGGTTTAAATTGAGCAATTTCTTTCATGGAAATTCATCTGGAAGGCAGTAATACAAAAAGTCAACATAATTCAGCGGACTAACAAAAACAGTATCAGAACTTTGACAGTTTTTCTGTTAGTACTAAGCTACACGGTTCTTTTCTGAAAACCTTCAGAAAATTTATAGGAAGTCGTTGGCCTGTAACATGAAGCCTTACTGAAAAGACATTGAGGGTGAGTTTGAAGTTTGACAAATGTGCTCCGTGTCCCAAATGTTTCTAAGAGATGTATCCAGGATGGTTGCAGTCCTAAATGGGGCTAGTATTGCCTTTGTTCAGCAGTATTAACAAATTGCTTTGTGTTTATTAATTTTCTTTCCGCCTGTGTCATTTCTTGAAACAGGAAAACTGAAATGCTGCCACACAACAGTTGTAAAAGTCGGTGATGGAGCATCCGCTATGTCGGTTTCAAATTCTGAAACCTGAACACAGTCATATTAGCGAAATAATCGTATTTAATACACAGTAGATGCTGTCACATTCCCACAATTGCAATATTATGAAATTACAAGTATCATTATATTCTTACTGTCCATGAAACCAACCCCTTTTCTTTAGTATAAGTAGCAAAAAAAAAAAATAAACCAAAGTGTGACACTGCTCTGTTAGATGTGAAATTCCTGCATAATTATGTGTGAATTAGTAACACAGTAAGCTTAAATAATAAAATTTAAAAACTCTCAGGTCAAGTTTACATATACACCCAGTGTCTGAATTGCACCTCTGGATAGCAAGCTAATGAGATCACTGGTGAAAGGCCAACACACACACACGGTATAAACAAAATACTGTACCAGCAACAACTTGCATAGTATTTTTTCATTTAAGAGTGTCACAGGTGTTGATTTCAATCAGTTGATGGCTGCCGACAGCTGTTCCCCTTTGTTGGTGCCCACTTGACATACTGTACTGGATATCTTTTGCCAAACTCTTTTTATTATGTCACATTATACAGTGGTGTGAAAAAGTGTTTGCCCCCTTACTGATTTCTTATCTTTTTGCATGTTTGTCACACTGTAATGTTTCAGATCGTCAAACAAATTTATATATTAGTCAAAGATAACACAAGTAAACACATCATGCAGTTTTTAAATGAAGGTTTTTATTATTAAGGGAAAACAAAATCCAAAACTATATAGCCCTGTGTGAACAAGTGTTTGCCCCCCTGTCAAAACACTGGTTTATCGCACCTGAGTTCAATTTCTCTAGCCACACCCAGGCCTGATTACTGCCACACCTGTTCGCAATCAAGAAATCACTTAAATAGGACCTGCCTGACAAAGTGAAGTAGACCAAAAGATCCTCAAAAGCTAGACATCATGCCGAGATCCAAAGAAATTCAAAACCAAATGAGAAAGAGAATAATTGAGCTCTATCAGTTTGGAAAAGGTTATAAAGCCATTTCTAAAGCTTTGGGACTGCAGCGAACCACAGTGAGAGCCATTATCCACAAATGGCGAAAACATGGAACAGTGGAGAACCTTCCCAGGAGTGGCCGGCCGACCAAAATTACCCCAAGAGCGCAGCGACAACTCATCCAAGAGGTCACAAAAGACCCCACAACAACATCCAAAGAACTGCAGGCCTCACTTGCCTCAGTTAAGGTGAGTGTTCATGACTCCACCATAAGAAAGAGACTGGGCAAAAATGGTTTGCATGGCAGAGTTCCAAGACGAAAACCACTGCTGAGCAAAAAGAACATAAAGGCTCGTCTCAGTTTTGCCAGAAAACATCTTGATGATCCCCAAGACTTTTGGGATAATACTCTGTGGACAGACGAGACAAAAGTTGAACTTTTTGGAAGGTGTGTGTCCCATTATGTGTGGCGTATATGTAACACCGCATTTCAGAAAAAGAACATCATACAAACAGTAAAATATTGGTGGTGGTAGTGTGATGGTCTGGGGCTGTTTTGCTGCTTCAGGCCCTGGAAGACTTGCTGTGATAAATGGAACCCTGAATTCTGCTGTGTACCAAAATATCCTGAAGGAGAATGTCCGGCCATCCGTTTGTGACCTCAAGCTGAAGCGAACTTGGGTTCTGCAGCAGGACAATGATCCAAAGCACACCAGCAAGTCCACTTCTGAATGGCTGAAGAAAAACAAAATGAAGACTTTGGAGTGGCCTAGTCAAAGTCCTGACCTGAATCCAATTGAGATGCTGTGGCATGACCTTAAAAAGGCAGTTCATGCCCGAAAACCTTCCAATGTGGCTGACTTACAACAATTCTGCCAAGATGAGTGGGCCAAAATTCCTCCACAGCGCTGTAAAAGACTCATGGCAAGTTATCGAAAACGCTTGATTGCAGTTGTTGCTGCTAAGGGTGGCCCAACCAGTTCTTAGGTTTAGGGGGCAAACACTTGTTCACACAGGGCTCTATAGTTTTGGATTTTGTTTTCCCTTAATAATAAAAACCTTCATTTAAAAACTGCATGATGTGTTTACTTGTGTTATCTTTGACTAATATATAAATTTGTTTGACGATCTGAAACATTACAGTGTGACAAACATGCAAAAAGATAAGAAATCAGTAAGGGGGCAAACACTTTTTCACACCACTGTATGCTTCAGTGTTCGTAACGTGACAGTGATTCGGGTGGTGAGCACTAGAAATCACAACTACAAATATAGGCTACAACACAAGTGAGTCATTAAGATGAATATCAATGACAAGTGAGTCAGCTATAACCGGGGATCTGACAACTACATCACCAACATTACAATAATAAGTAAGCGTCAGTAGGTTTGCTTGTACAGCATCTCAATTAGTTACACAACACATAAAATGCAATGCAAGAGTGTAGTGCAAAAGACACAACAATGGCCAGTCAAAAACTAGCAGTTGCCAGTTTACACAGATGGCAGCAAGGGCATTTCTAGCAGTTGTAAAAGATAACAGACCAAGTCAAGATTACCTGGGGCTTGTCATTATTTATGGACAGAGGCACAGGTTGGTTGGGGATCTACATCTATAATAAACATTATTTTAGACATACAAACAGATTATTTTGTAAAACATCTCTCCCTTTGTATTATGCACTGGTCACCATCCTGTCTTCTATTTCTTTCCGCTTTCTCAGTCTGTATCCACTCAGTCTGTGGTCATTGACCCTAGGTGTAAACGTATTAATGATTATATTTATGTACAGTTACTCCATTACCCTGCCTATGCAGTTGCAGTTACTACATTGCAATATTAGCATAGCTCACCTCTAGGTTTGTTTCTGTCTGTCCTTTACAATTTAAGTCCCTATGTGGGTGTTTCACTTCATTATTTATGTCTTCATTGCTCCTTCTCTCTCCCTCTGTCCCCTGTTCTCTTCTCCATCCTATATTCTTTGCTCTAATTCTAGTCTCTATCTCCAGTGAAATTCTATTTCTAAGTCAATTTTGTCCATGTATTTTCCTGTTCATTTATTTTGCTTGTCCTCTGCTGTTGATTTTAACTCTTGTTTACTCTTCACAGTTTTTAAACAATGTGCTGCTGAAAAATTCCTGTCTTCCTTTCTCCCACACATTCCCAGTTTTCCTAAAAGTGCAATTGTTTTGTGTTTAACTTTTCTTTCCCTTATTTATCAAGTTATCATCAGCCTCTAGTCTTCCACATATAATGTCTTCCTTTACTGCAATGTCATTTTTTTGTTTGGCATTTTAGAGCCAATCCCAGTCATTGGGGGAGAGGCGGGGTCCACCCTGGACAGGTCGCCAGTCTACCACAAGGCTGACAATTAAGACAATCACACTCACTCCTACGGGCAATTTAGAGACAATCTAAGCTGCATGTGGGAGCTGGACTGTGGGAGGAAGCCAAAGCACCCGGAGAGAACCCACGCAGGCACAGGGAGAGCAGAGGGCTAAAACCAAGAACCTTCTTGCTGTGACGTGACAGCGCTAACCACCGCACCACCATGCTGCCCTCCTTTTCATCCATAGCTAATATTTTTCATTGTATTCATTGTGTCTAGTTTGGCTTTTCGGCATGTATATTTATATGTAGAACGCAGGCACCTGAGATGCCTTTGGCCGTACTGTAAGTCAGTTTTTGTTGTATGTTTTGGTCTTGTTTAAATCTTACTGTTAAACAGGTGGAGACATGATGGAAATATTGATCTGACACTAAGGGCAGACTACTGTTATCTATAGGAGACTGTTTTGCCAACTCCATTTGTGGACTGATCTTTCGTATTATTTAATACTCAAACACTTATCACATTGAAGGGAAGGCCTAGGAATTCAACAAAATTTGTCATTGTGTGGATGCTGTGAAGCATCCACACTATGTTATCCTGTTCTTAATTGCATAGATGCTGTTTCAGCATCCATACTATGTTATCCTGGTCTTTATTATTGTGTGGATGTGTATGCCATTCTTAAGCTTTATACACATATAATAGATGACAATCGTAGAGAAAATTGTCACGAATTCAGCTGTCAGTGTTACTGAGATGGGATGAATGGTATTTGCATAAGTCGCTCATTCCAGCGCATACCGTCTCACTGCTCCATAGACTTACAGTCAATACAGAAAATCCGCTGAAACAAAACGTCGGCATATTTGTAAATCGTAACTGTTCCTTCATTTTGTTTAATCTTGACATAATACAACAGAGGAATAACACAACAAAGTGCTGTATATATTAATATTGGGTGTCACGCTTGCTCATCGCCGCGTCTCTCACTCTGTCGCTCCCTGACTTGCAGTCAAATGATACGCTGGAAGGAAAACGTCTTTGTAATTATAAAACGCCACGGTTCCTTCAATGTGTTTATTATCATGACATAATACAATAGTGTAATAACACAACAGGCTGCTCTAAATGTTTGAAACTGAATGCAGAAATGCACGTTTGCTCGTCGCCGCCTCTCTGGTTGTCGCTCCTTGCTTCTCTCTGCAGACGCTGTCAACAGCTGCTTGTCAACTGTATTCAACTCGTGAGAAGTTGAACCTTAATATCTCAGGGATACCGTGGGCTAGAAACGCTATTTTAACTGTATTCAACTCGTGACATAATCAGTAAATATCTTCTTGATATCTCTCACGGTTTATTTCTAATCTATATTCATATTTTGTCTACTTCTCCATTCAAAGTCAATGGCTCCATTCTTTTCCAATTACCCCCATTCTAGTGTCACGTGACCCCAGCTCCGCGTTCGTCTGTGTGTGTTTCTCATCAATTCCTGCCATGTTTCTGCTCCTATTCTGCCATCCTTAAAGCTCTCACACACATATAATATATGAAAGTGGTAGACAAAATTGTCAGGAATCTGATTATGCCATTATTATTGCGATCGGATGGTGCTACACCCGTGAATTAGCGAAGTTAAGCTACGTGAAGTATTTTCGTGCCTCCTGTTTCGTCAAAATAACATCCCGATTTTCTAAATAAAACCCGAAATACATATAAGCTTAAAATAAAGAGAAATATTGCTCAGAAATATAAATTTTTCAATTATAGATGAAGTGGTCATAAATGAATACATTCAATTGCAGGTTAATGTTTGAAGTCATAGCTTATTTAAGTGGGGTCTCAATATTTTGTTCTCCCCAGCTACATTTATATGAGAAGATTACAATATTAGGAACACCTAAACACTGGCTTATGTCACTATATGAGACAGAAGACAGTTGATGACATTTAGTGATGGCATATTTCCATGGAGAGTGACAGAAGAGGTATGATTTGTTCTTATAGATACTGTGTAGTGTCAAAAATTGTATTTCTGTCCAATATCAACACCTACCAGTTTTTGTTTGTGTTCCCCCTGTGCAGCAACGGACTGCTCAAGGTTCAGGAGTTCTTCCAGTGTTTTCAGAGGAATTCCAGTAACCTCTGGCACCTCTATAGGCTTTCGAAGATTATTTTGCAACTGTAGCAAAATAATCTGCTGTTGCTGCTTAATGGTCTCCATTGTTGTTAATATCTCCCGTAGAATTGCTGTAAAATACCAACAAAACACAGTGAGTGCCAGTAACAAATTGTGAGGTTATTTATCCAATTGGCCTTGAGGCATTTCACTTAAAACTACAATGGTCAAACTGATATACATCATATTAGGGGAAGAATCAGTTTGCACCATGGATATCTGAACAGATTGTTACAATCCAACAGCTAACTGACCATCCATACAGCTATACGTCAGTACAACCAAAACGGGACCAATAACTACTGCAAAAGACTTACGCTCACACATCAGTTGGTCGTTTACCCTGGGCACACGAGGGGTTGCTGCATTTTGGAAACTTGAAGGAGAAAGTTCTGGTCTGGAGGGAGTTGGAGGCAAAATTGCTGGCGTGATGACAGCCGGAGGAACAATGGTTGGAGCAGCTGGTAAGGCCAATTGAGCCCTGGTGTGGTTTCCTCTGGGCTGTTCACTACTGGTGACAGCTGGAGGACCAATGGTTGGAGCAGTTGGTAAGGCCAATGGAGCTCTGGTGCGTTTCCCTCTGGTTTCCTCATTACTGCCGTCATTGTCATCTTGGTCACTCTCTGACTCAAAGATTCTGTTCATGCCTCTAATGTACAAAACAAACTGATTATATTTCAGAATATAACAAAAACACAAAAAAAAACATGAACCTTGTGCAGTAAATTGATTACATTGGTAAACTAAATTCAAGTCGTTTTCCCCTCAAAAGTCACTGATGTTTCCACTAGACTACAGTAAATACACTGTGGAACAACCCATGTACAAATTATTTCAAATCAATTTTCCAAAACCACCTGTTGCTACCACATTTTTGACCATCTTACCTTCTCTTCCGCCTCTTGTATGCTGGACGTTGATCCTCTTCATCTTCGGTTTGAAGATCTGACGTAAGCAGGGCCTTTGGGAGCAGAAGTCGCGCCTCACTAAATGTATCTTAAAAAGAGTTCTCAATTAATTTTCACATTTCTGTTCATTAAAAGTTACTAGTGTAGTTTGTTGGTGTGGCATTAAACAGATAATGAAATTATACCAAGGGATTAAGCGGTAGAAAATGAATGAATGAATGAAATTATACCTTTAGTTGCCCTTATGCGGATGTTGTACTTTTCCCAGAATTCCTTGGGAGGGTCTGCTCTCGCTATGGCCCGGTTGCATTGCTCCCTTGCTTTATAGGGAGGCCAGAAGCTTCTTCCATTATGAACCCATGAGGCTGGAACAACTTCTGTGTCTCCCGTGTCCACAAAATCAACAATGTGGTACATCATCTTTGAAAGGAATAATATGAATTGCATGCAAAATCATTTAAAACATTAAGCCATAAAATTCAATTAAAAAAAAACACAAATACATATATACGTTACACATATACATACATTTAGGACTGCTGCAACAGATTATTTTTGAAAATACACTCCAACATTCTATTGCCCTGATAAACTGAGGTTATGTTATATACAGAAAAGAAAAATACAAATGTGCAAACAAAAAAAACATAAGGAAGTATGTAAAAAATCTGAATAGACACACTAAATCTTAGTACATTTTCAAAAGGTATATAGGTATAAGAAATGATTCTCAGCCCCAGTAAACAGTTGCTCACCTTGCAACACAACCCCAGTTCATTTGTTATGACAAATGGAGAAATGGCATGCCCACAAATTTGTTCCTGAATGGGAGGAGTACATACTTTGTCACTGCATCATTCATCTTGATACACTTTAGTTCCTGGGACAAGTCAGTGAGTTGGAACACACCCAACTGACCTGAATTTATTGGGTAGTCAAAAAAGCTTGCACAACTTGTAAACTCATTATAAACCAAATATGGATCTCCGCCAAACTCAATGATATTTTGGACTACACCTACTACGCCATCATGACATATGCAGTTGTCACCTGTGAATACCTTGACACAAAAGTGTGGAAGACTAACTTCTTTGTACTGCATTACTGGCCATGTGATGTGCAATGGCAGTGGACCATCACAATGTGGTTTTCTGAGTTTGGTTTCATTTTGTGTGTCTGATCTACAAACTACATTTTCAAGCTCTGATATTCGTCTCACAACTTGTGCAACTGGATACTGGGGGCTGCGGATCATTTTCTTTATTTCACCAAGGTAGTTTTCATATGGAAACCCCGAGATGTTGTCCAACCACTGGCCATGCTTTTTTACATCATCACTGAGATGTATAAGGCCATGCACATTGTACACTAAATTGTCCTTGCCATAAAGCTGTCCAAAGTGTTCCACAAAAGACACAAGCAAGGTCTTTGCAAAGTCACAAAATATCACACAGAGCTTTGGACATGCCAGTATTGATATTGCAACATAAAGCAACATAAAGTTGTTGTAAACTGGTGAGCTAAGAATGTCAAATAGCGCAACTGGCCCAGTATACAACAAAAACTGTCTATATTCAGTTGCCTTCCATCTGTGTCTCTCTTCAACAGATCTGGGCTTCCTGGCAAATTCAGTGGGCATGTGACTTTTGAAAGACCTCAGTGTTTCTGACAGCTGATTTACTTTCTTGAAAGGCAAACGGCACCTAAGTGGACCAGTACTGCCTGCCCATAGTTCTAGGAGCTTCCTTGTGACCCCAAGGCAAACAAGATGCATATAATCATGGGGAAACATAGAAACCATTCCAATGCCAGTCTCAATAAGTGGGGAAATGTCTCTGTGATGTTCCTCATCCACCTGAAGTCTGAAACTTTCATCTGTTCTGGCAGGGCTTCTGCTGTCAGGAAAAGTCATACGGCTACCTAGACGAAGCCCATATGATGTACATTTATCACAGCCTGCATACCCAGTATGAGATTTTATGGCTTTAATGTAAGCTCGGGCAGGAGCATCACATATTATTGATGTTACTTTTATGAACAATATTTTCCCTTTAAATGTAAAGCCAGATGCTAAGATTTTTAGCTCTGCCACAAGATCTTTTAAGTAATCTCCCACAGGATGTGGCTTTGATTTGCCACCAAACAAGGCAATCAAACAAGGCTTTTGTTTTACAGAAAATCCCTGCACTAACCCCAGAACTGGCCATAACTGGAAACCTGAACTCTTGAACAATGGAAGCCCATCAAAATTTAGTTGTAGACTGACTGTGTGACGATCAGGAATTTTTACCCAAATATTGTTCAAGAAACGAGTGAGAGAACTGACAATCCCAAAGTAATAGTATGCACCTCCTGCAACTTGGTTGATTATGTAATTTCTGTTAGTATGGAGGAGTGTCTTGGCATCTTTAGGTAAAGATGGATGGTGACATCTCAACACTGACAACAGGGCAGTCAGGGCAACCAAAATGATACTCAGCATAAGCCTCTTCTGTGCATTCACTTTCCATAAAAGTCTCTATATCATGACCACTGTGATCACCACTTTGCACTTTTTGATAACCACATCCTGCAGCTTCATCATCACAATATGAAATTTCAGCACAAGGAACTTCCACATCAAGAAGCTGATTGCTTTTGTCAGCAACGTCATCTTCAGAGGTTTGACTATTTGTGGAAAGTGATGCAAGACGTGTCTTTACTGTGACCCTGGACCTTCTCCGCAGATTTGATGATTTATTGTATTCAGAGTAGAGCTCCATCGTCAGGGCAAATGATTTGAGGTGGTGGAGTAGAATCTCAGGGCTCCGAATCTCAAGGACCCGAAAAAAAAAAAATAATAATTTAGATGAAAAATATTGTAAAGGAGACAAAACGTCTATCAATTTTTTTTAAAACAAATAACTACAATCATATAAATAGTGATGGGTACCTCGCGGAGTAATACGTACTGTGCTTCAACATAATATTAATGCGCCTCGGTTTACAGGAGGCCATGGCGGAGCTACAACCTAACCCGCGCTCGTGCATACAAGCACTCAAGACTACTGGCCCCCTCCCCACAATGCTGAGCATTATGAAGGATACCTAAGTGCAATTTGACTCATGCAGATACAAAAAATGTACTTTTCTTCTACAACAAAATTACTGCTCCAAGGACAGTGTGGTGGTTAAAAATAAATCAGATTCCAGAAGAAATATGTAATAGAATAGTATGTACTTCACATATAGACATTATTTGTACTTATTTTATTATTTGTACTTGTTTGAGCTGAGTGGTTATGGGTTCATGTGAGCTGGACAATGGGCTTATGTAAGTGGCCAAGATGTTGCCTGTTTTCGAAGTACATCTCAGAGCAAACTTTGGATAGCTGAAACTTATTACTCTTTTGTGAGGATCTTGGTAGGAACATTAGGTCAGGCTTCCTGGTTTCCAGGAAGGCTGTAGAGGGTTCCCAGAATGGAGTGAGAAGGGGGGCCCGATAGACGTCAAGACGGACAGAGTCCAGCTGTTGGGAAGTGGCTATGTAGCTGATAAAAAGGAGGGAGCCGGAGAGAGAAGAGAAGAGGACCATGCTGCAGTAGACCATGTACCTTTTGGGGACCCAGCCGGCTGGGGAAGACGCTGACTGACTTGGGACTGACAACAAATGACCTGACTAACTGATGCTTTAACAATCTTCTTAGGCTTTATCTATTCCATTGCCAGAGGAGAGTCTCTGTTCTCTGTTCTCTGTTCCCTAACTACAAGATTATCTGTTTAAATACTACTCTATTCAGAATAACTGTAATATTAAATGATCCTTTGAATTGTAATGGTTTGTCTGAATTAATTTAGTCGGTATCTCACTCTGGCCACGACAACAGCAACATTTTACCACAAATTGTGACTCATACTGGCCATGACTGCAGCCACACAGCCACTCCCTCACTCGTTTGCCCACTCGCTCATCAGCCTAGGTAAGGTGAACGTATGAAATTGCCACAAAACTCAAAGCTGTGTGGCGGTCTAATAATGCTGCTTCTGGGGAAGATCCCCTGTTTAATAATGTAATGTATTTCTACAGTGCCAATTCTGTTAATTGGCGAACTCGCTAGCTAGAAAACGTTAGCTAACATGTGCTCAGATATTGCCCATATTTATGCGACCATTGTACACGAACGCCAGCAATATCACTTTTTTTTTTAAACACCAACTTAACAGTGTCCATTTGAAAAGCATACTTACTCAGATATTTGTTCCAATGTTTCTGAAATCCTCGTACTCTCTGAGCTCAACTGGTTGCGCTAACGGTCCGGTCCGCTTCAGAAAAAGACGTGAGCTACTGAGCATGTGCAATGCCTGTCCTATGGAAACTCAGACAAGCTAGGTCACATGACCACCAAGAGCGTGGAGCAAACCTGACAACCTGTACATCTGTATTCACTTCAATGCCACACTTCTGCCTTAACATTTGTGTTTATGAAACTCAAAATGTTTCAGTTTTTGGTGACAATCTCCTAAATGTATAAATTCTATCATATGTTCATTATTGAGGTCATAGTTAAAGGCCTTTCAAGTTTCAAAATGTTCAGCATTTTCAGGGCGATCCTTCAGCACATAGCATCCACACGCATTTTTGACAGGAAATGCATTTTTCCAGTTTTTGTATGAATTTTATTAGTGAATATTTAAAAGATAAAATGTTTTAAAATATCTTAATCTTGAAATATAGACCTTCCTAGTGATAACTAATGTTTATGCATATGTGTATAGTTTTGATAGTTTTGTGTTATTTACAGATGTATGGATATTTTCAGCATGTTGTAGTCTTATGTTTGGATGGTTAATAGTAGATGCAATCCAAATAATAACAAAGATGACCTTGGTGGTGTGTGGCTGATTTCCATGTGGGACTATTTTAGTCAAGTGCAGTCATGCATTGGTCAGTGGCAGTGTCACCCAACTGCTTTGTGTATAGAGGAAGCATAATGCAACATCACTGCTGATTATAAAAATGTAACACCTTTTTAACATGCACACACAGGTTTATATGATACAATTAGTGGTGCCACACATAATAAAAAGAAGGCATTTATTACTTTTCTAAATACTAAGGCATAACATGGTAGACCTAGTTTTTCTGTCACTCTGGTATAGCAGATAAACCATTACCCAATTGTGCCACACCTCCATAACCGTGATATTTGCAAAGCAATGTGCGTTTCTCAAAATTATTTGTACAAACAGCACCACACAGTGGTTTACCTGCATAAGCATGGCATTTGCTCAAAATCAGCTCTCAAAAATAAACATGTCAATGAACGTGTCAGTGCATCAGAATGACAAGTTCATCATTGATGAACATGGCAGTCAGAATGTTTGGTCATGTTGTCAATATAACTGTGTACTCTGGAAGTTTTTCCAGGTGTAAACTATGGCTCAAGATTTGATGACAGTGACTGAAAATACACAAAACTGCACTTATCAGTTTCAACCGTACAAAGTTTTACATTACTCTATGTGGGAGACCGGAAAAGACTGGACAGGATTTTTACATTTACACTTTTACTGTCATTGTGATACAGATTTATAGCACTGCATAGCACAAAGACAACATTAGAAATGTAAACAGGAAACACCCCAAGACAGGTTGTTTTCCCAACATTCAGCTGCTTCGCCCAGCCTCGGCCATCGTAAGGCCCTGACTGACAATATGGTCCACAGGTGTGGCCCTAATTTCATCTGCAAGGTGTTTATGTCCTCCTTCCACCACACAGCACTGCTCCTCTTCCACCCAGCAGTTAACGCAGTTCATTTCCTAGTTTGTCCACTGTCAGAAACTGTAACACTGTGTTGTGCTTTGGCTATATATGCTTTCCAATCGAAGGTTCATGAGATGGACCGCTGAGCTATTTTAACAGTAGAGAGCTGGTTGGTCATTGGTTGATCTAACGCTTCACACATTCACCTTCATTAGTGAAAGTCAAGATTCACCTGAGAACAACTCAACAATTCAGGACCATTTGGAGGAAAATCTAATCGAGCTATATAGAAATATGCCCGACAGATACTAAAGACAACTAGTTCACCCATTTTGCATGTAATGACATCTGCAATTAACTAATGACTAGTTTTTGGGAGGTCAGACTATTCAGAGAAACATTTAATATATTTTGATCAACATGACATAAAGCAACTCATAAAGACAATTGTACACAATCATTTGCATGAATGTATCAAAACATTTGCAATTTGTTAAAAACAATGAGAAATTGTTTTATGATGTGCACAAGTGACTAGATGATGTGGAGGTTGAACAAGTAGTTTTGATTTAATTTCTGATTGGAGAAATGTACAAAAGTGTCTGAACTAATAATCTAATAATCAGATGCACTCATTAACAGAACAATTTAGTTATCAAGGTGCCTTAGAGAGATAAAATAAATCCTCCCACCAGCAGGGGTCAGTAAAGCTCTACAGCTCTTCCACATGCATCCCCCTCCACACACAGCTTTCCCCATCTTCACATTTGTAATGTCAATCTTATCTAATTTTAGGCAAGTAAACACTTGAAAAGGAAGTTGAAGAGAAACTTTTTTAGTTTAGACACTGCCACTTTGGAAGATCAGCAGCACAACAGACAGCTGTTTCCTTGCAGTGAAGATTCCAAGCTGTGGCAGACTGAGCAGCATTTCTAAATGCATTCCAAATGGTACTGTCTCAATCACTCAGTCAGCATGGTGGGTGACCCCGACTAATAATTCTGACAGGACACATTTTACCAACATTTGGTGCATGTCAGGTGGTCATTGTATATTCTGCTGTGTGCTCCAAAGTTGGCATGTAGAAGTGACCTCCATTTGCATGATGTGGTTACACTTTATATTCATAACAAATACTGTAGCTGCTTTCTAGTTAACATTTCAAAGTCCACTTTACCAAACACTATGCAACACAGTTACTGATGTATCCAAGGCAGTACACATAATGACAGCAGATAAGATACTGAAACAGACTGCAACAAGATCCCTTGAAAGCATTTGTAAAATAAGATTTTTCATTAATAGGCATTTAGAAACTACTAAGGGAGGCTGCTTTATGGCAGCGTTCCTATAAAATGACACAGTATACCAAAGCAATATGGCTTGTTCATTTCACCCACCAGTCTCAGTATTCTACAGTTACTAGCGCTGACCCGTGAAAGTTGACTAGTAAAATCATTAGGCGAGAGACCTGTCAGTTGACTTAGACTCCTCTAGTCGAGCATGTGTTTTCATTTTATTTTTTTGTCATATTTGCTGTAAAACAGGCCTTTGAAATAAACCATTTCTATTTGGGGAAAAAAGTAGTCATTGCTCTTTAGTTCTTTGGCACTCAGCTCATATGCTCTGCTTGCATCATATGCAGCTGCCTTTTATTGATTGTGAAATCCTCAAATTTGTTCCTGTCACTATTTTGCATTTAATTACTGATGTTAATGTGGTCTGAAATTCAGGCCAGTTGATCCAACCCTAGTCAGCTGGCAAAACAGAACAACTAGAATATTCAGAGATCAACTGTATGTTAATCACAAATTAACTTATCCATTTATGAAAAGTTTCAACACTATCAGTGTAAAACAATGTGCCAAAATAAGCAGAATACACATTAGGATCATACTCTGTAGAAAGTTGCTGTCCCACCACAGAGAGCAAGGCTCTGGTGGTGGATTAGTCCATGGGTGAATAAACTCAGGTAAGTGAGAGTCTGCTGCTGAACTGCTCTGCAATACAGAGTGAAGCCCAACCATCTTTCACTGCAGGCTCCTGGTCAGGGCAGCACATCGGTGATCTTCCTCTTGCGGTAGTTTAGAACCAAATTGGAGGCGGTGAGTTGTGAGGCCTGTCCCTTCTCCCAGTTCTGGAAACTGTGGAGTCCGGTTTGCCCAGACCTGAACAAAGCCTTCTCCAGACAATCCAGGCGCTCCACCAGCACAGATGTGTCTTCATTGTAAGCATTCTGAGAAGAGTCCATGGTCCGCCTGAACCGGCCGATGAATGTCTGGACAAAATACAATATGAAGACTTTGACTCAGTAGATTACAAAAAAGAAAATACTACCATCAAAATAATGTACTTTATGGCTTGCTGGTAAAAGTTTAAAGAGCCCATGGCATGCTTTTCCTTGTTTTCTGACTTATCTACAATGTTACAACGTTGAATTATTGTCTTAATGCTCAAAAAATGAGGTGTATGCATGTTCTAGTATTTTTATGTAGAAGCTACTCGGTTTACACACCTCGCAAACTCTCGCTCATGAGACTTTTTTTTCCCCCTCACAAAATAAAGTATTACATGCAAGTTTTAGGATTTCCTTGAATGGTCATAATCTCAAGACCATTGCACGTTCATGTGAGCTTGCCTGACTGCATTAGTTGCCTGAGTTTTTCGACTGCGCCTGGTTTTGTGGATATATTTTACCTCCTACTGCTGCACTGTGACCTGAGGATGTGGAGGAAAATACAGGGCCTGCATGTGTTGCTGATTAACGACCCATGATGTTACTGTCGGGGCTACGTTACCTGTTGGAATTCATTTCACTACTTTGGAATTAATTTTGGGACTTAACGGTAAGTAAAAAAAAAAAAACAAACAAACAAACAACAACAACAACAAAAAAAAAAACACGTTGCATGTCTGTTAATGCCTTGTTTCTGTAATATTAGAGAGCATTGTTGTAAGGCTGTAGAAGTTATGATGTCTGCATTATGCCAGTTGAATTACAGTGGGTACGGAAAGTATTCAGACCCCCTTAAATTTTTCACTCTTTGTTATATTGCAGCCATATGCTAAAATCATTTAAGTTCATTTTTTCCTCATTAATGTACACACAGCACCCCATATTGACAGAAAAACACCGAATGTTTGACATTTTTGCAGATTTATTAAAAAAGAAAAATGAGGAAAAAAATGAACTTAAATGATTTTAGCATATGGCTGCAATATAACAAAGAGTGAAAAATTTAAGGGGGTCTGAATACTTTCCGTACCCACTGTATGTGGTTTCTCAATTACCCACTTTGTTTGTGTTACACATCTCTTTTCATCGGTACATACCGCTGTTAACCTATCTATGGAGGAAAAATTCAAATTAATTAATACTGCTGTGGTTCTTTGTGCTGCTCACTTTTGACACGACACCAGCAACAGGAGTTCTGCGCAATTACAAACTATCCTCTCATTTTCAGGAAGAGGCTTTTTGGTGTTCTTGTTCTGAAATAATTAGACTATGTGGAGTTGCGAGGGGCGCAAAGCTAATCTAGAGGTACCCAAGATTAAACATTAAATGGCTGGAAACGAGCAAAATGAGCAGCCATGGGCACCTTAACCAACCAGCTGTCATCTTTTATATAAAATGTATAAAATTTAAAATGTCACTTGCCTTTATGCAGAAACATCTTTAAAAACAAACAAAAAATCTTAAATGGAGTGCGTCCAGAACTAGACCCTGCAATGTTATACTGAATCCTAAAGCAGCAATCAGGTGTAATTCTTAATTTACACCGTGTCATTTGTGTATAATCTTAGCGCTTGGGCCAAAGCCTGTACTAACACAAGCTCTGTTTTCACTCACTCCTTGATTCCTGGTAGAGTTAAGACATCACACACATAGACATGGGAACTAAAGAACCAGAGATGTTAGCCAACATGGATCATGACGCTCATGTGGTTAAAAACAACCACAGTGGACAATTTTGCCAATTAAAGTGTGTGAAAACCCTGTGGTGTATAAAACTATGATGAAGTCTTATAGGGTGACTACCAGTGAGATTAAGCTAGTCTGCCTGATAGTGTGACTTTTTTTTTCTGATTGCACCCCCTAACTTAAATAGCACTGTACTGTAGGACCTCCATTTCTAAGTAAGGGAAATGATCTTCTATTCAGATTTAAAATTTTGTGTGACTTGTTGAATGGATTGAATTATCTAGTGCTGACTATATGAGGCTGTTGGTTTTACTTCCTAATCAGCATTGTTACTAAAAACAAGGATGTGTGTGTTACAGGACATCCAGTATGCTTTAACACCCATTTTAAGATCTGAGGTTTCAAGACAAAATTCCCCTTTTTCAAATTTTCATCTTGTGGCTTGCATGACATTATATTCTGAACTTTAAGTTGGGACAAAGTAGCTAATCCTATGTTTTAGAAATGTGCTTGCACAACTTAAAAAAAACCCAACATTTTTTCAATGTTCCAGTACAACAGTGCTTCAAACTGTTCTGGTCTCATTTAGAGAAAAGTCACTGGGATTCAGCCTTTGGGGATCATGAAAGCCTGGACCACATTTTGTCTCAGTCCATCTGGTGGATGTTACGCTACTCACTGGATAAGTGAACAATTTATCTAGCTGGGGGCGCTAGAGGAAAACTCAGACGATAAAGGTAAGGTAAAGTCAGTGAGATTTATCATCTGGGAACCATACAGTGTCTATAAAAGGTATTCATCCCCTTGGATGTTCTACCCTTTTATTGATTTTATAAATCAATCATGGTCAATATAATTTGTTTTTTTTTTGACAAAAAAACCCTTTCATGTCAAAGTGAAAACAGATTTCTATAGAGTGATGTCAAATATGTAATGGGAAATAAGTGATTGTATAAATATTCACCCTTGACTGGCCTAATTCAACAGAGGTCTACCCAATTGGTGCTAGTGGTCTCACAAGTGGAGTGGCTGACCAAATATGTTAAACACAGAGACTGAAACAACCATGTAAAGCGACAACAACGGAATGCAGTCTTCAACATACATTGGAGTCAGAAACCAATTCAGCAGATAAACCATTACCCAATTGTGCCACACCTCCACTGGTCATCACCCCTTCAGATGCCATGATGGCTCTAATCAAACAGACACTGGACATTCCACTATCTCCCTCTCATACACCACCATTTTTATGGGGGCAACTGTGGTTCGCTGGGTAGAGTAGTTGTCTCCCGAACTGGAGGGTTGGAGATTTAAATCACGGTGCCTGTAGTCCATGTGTCAAAGTGTCCTTGGGCAAGACACTGAACCCCCAAGTTGCCCCCAGTGGTTAGAGCCATCGGTGTGAGTTGGCGCAGCAGATGGCTGCCTTCGTTCTGTACCAGAAATAAATTCCTTGTGTGTGTGTGTGTGTGTGTGTGAGTGAGTAACATGCTTGGCCAAATAAAGGTAATTATTATTATTACAATTAGTGAGAAGTGTCTGGAAGGTCCAGTCACTGGTTAATCAGTATTCCTGGTTCCCATTGCACCATGAAGACTAAAGAACACTCCAAGAAACTCAGAGAAAAGGTTATTGAAAAGTATAAGTCAGGGGATGGATACAAAAAAAAAATTCCAAGGCACTGAACATCCCCTGGAAATCAATTAAATCCATCATCAAGAAATGGAAGGAATATGGCACATGTCTAAATCTGCCTAGATCAGGACTGAATGACCGTGCAAGAAGGAGACTAGTGAGAGAGGCCACCAAGACACCTATGACTACCCTGAAGGAGTTACAAGCTTCGGCAGCTGAGATGAGAGAGACTCTGCATACAACAACTGGGTTCTTCACCAGTCAAAGCTCTATGGGAGAGTGGCAAAGATAAAGCCACTGTTGAAGAAAACTCCTAAAAAAATCTCAACTAGAGTTCGCCAAAAGGCATGTGGGAGAATCCATAGTCAGGTGGAAGAACGTTCTTTGGTCTGATGAGACCATAGTGGTGCTTTTTGGCCGTCAGACAAGATGCTATGTTTGGCAGACACCAAACACTGCACATCATCACAAACACCATCCCCACTGTGAAGCATGGTGGTAGCAGCATCATGCTGTGGGGTTGCTTCTCGGCAGCCGGCCCTGGAAGGCTTGTAAAGGTAGAAGGTAAAATGAATGCGGAAAAATACAGGAAAATACTGGAGGACAATCTTATTCAGTCTGCAAGAGAACTACGGCTTGGGAGAAGATTTATTTTCCAGCACGACAATGACCCAAAGCATACAGCGAAAGCTACACAGAAATGGTTTAAAGACAACAAGGTGAGTTTTCTGGAGTAGCCAAGTCAAAGCCCAGACCTCAACCTAATAGAGAATTTGTGGCTGGACTTGAACAGGGCTGCTCATGCCCGATCCCCGTTGAACCTGGCAGAGCTTGAGCAGTTTTGCAAAGAAGAATGGAGTAAAATTGCAGTGTCGAGATGTGCAAGCCTGACTGAGATCTATCCACACAGACTCGGTGCTGTGATTGCAGCCAAAGGTGCATCTACTAAATACTGACTTGAAGGGGGTGAATATTTATGCAGTCCCTTATTTCCCATTACATATTTTAATTTAATTGACATTATTTTGTTGAAACCCGTTGTAATTTGTTTTAGTCAAAAAAAAAGCCAAATTATATTAACCATGATTGATTTATAAAATGAATAAAAGGGTAAAACATCCAAGGGGGAGAACACTTTTTATAGGCACTGTAGATGTGTGTACCAAAGTGCATGGCTATCCATTATACTGTATACCGTATTTTCCGGACTATAAGTCGCTCCTGAGTATACGTCGCACCAGCCAAAAAATGCATAATGAAGAAGAAAAAACATATATAAGTCGCACTGGACTATAAGTCGCACTTTTTGGGGGAAATTTATTTCATAAAATCAGAGACCAAGAACATACATTTCATCTTGAAAGGCAAGTTATCTTAATAACAATAAAATGGAGAACAACAGGCTGAATATGCATCTGTTAACGTAACGTGAATAGGCGGTATGTTAACGTAACATATTAACACTTGTCCGTGCTCTGATAGAGAGGCGGTTGCGTTGCATGAAGCGGTAACACCAAGAAGGTCCTCCCGCAAAGTCATTTATATTCATCGCCTTGGCAACTACCTTGGCATGGAGACGTAACTGCACCGTTGACAAGCCTCTCCCGGCAGCACGTTGTTCATTCAAGCATTTGCGAACTTGTTCCTCTAGCTGTGGCCATCTAGCTTTTAGCCTGCGATTAGCTTTTTTTGTTTTCTTCATTGCAGTTAGAGTATCCTCCGCTTTTCACTAGTCCCTCACAAGTTTCTCGTTCACTCCAAACTTTCTTTCTGCTGCTCGATTACCGTTTTCGGCTGCATATTTCACTACTTGCAGCTTGTAATCTGCAGAATATGATTTTCTTTTGGGGGCATTTGTGGTCAGTCTTTCTCAGTTGTCTTTATAAGTTGATGTTTACATTTTCAGTGGTACAGTAGTGATAGGCGCGTAGATACTGGC
>NW_018128029.1:728682-735005 GCF_001952655.1 Monopterus albus | reverse complement strand
AAAAAAAGTGTGACTTATAGTCCGGAAAATACGGTATGTGAAACATTTCACCCAAAACCAAAAAGGGCAGATATTATTGTTGTTCTAAAAAATAACCCAGGGGATCACCAAAGTCATCAACTAGGGAACAGGAATGTCTGTACACGATTTCACTGTAAATGAAAAAAGTGGACACAGTAACTGGTACTGCCATAGCTGGAGATGCATCAGCAGTAATCAATCGGCCTGGTGGCAGTGCAGTGGGACTGAGAATCTGACAGGTCACAGAATACAGTGTAATAATGGTAGTAGGCTGAGGTTTGTACTTTACAAACACAGGATTTGTTGTCCCCCCCTTTGTCATGTGTACCTTTATGCAAATACTACATTTTGCTGTTGTTTTTGTTGTGTTTACAGTAAGTTGGTTTGTTTACAACATTGTCAATGAGTAGCACCCTTGTATACAGTACATCAGTCAGAGTCAGAGAGAGGCCAAAGAGGCTAATCTAAGAGGAAGGTGAATGAATGATTTGATACAGGATTCATTGTGTGTCAGATTTCAGTCCCTGGCAACACTCTAGACAGCCAAACATTTTGTTGTCTAGACACAAAAACAGCTCTAAGATTTTTCTTAAAATTTAAAATTCTGGTAGATGGACATCCAAAGTTATTTTAAGATATTTTATCAAGTGAAAGTCAGAGCTAGGAAAATGATTTGTTCTCAGGAATTAATTGTGGGAGGATCACTCTTGTTCTTGATTGTCTCTCAAATACTATATTCTGTTAGGTTTTAGGCACTTTGAAATTTGTTTCCCAAGATATGTGTGTGGTGTATGTTCTTATGATGTTTTGTTGCTGCTGGAACACAGGAATTTCCCCCACTATGGGATCAATAAAGTCCTACCTACCTACCCACCCACCTTTACTAGGGTACAGCAGATCAATACTGGGGCATGTGCCCCAGTAATAAGGGTCTAATGATGCTTATGGTGCACAATAAAAAAAAATAAATAAAAAAAAAATCACTTCCGGGACTAATCTCCTCTTTAATGCAGTTACTTACAGTGCCTTGCGAAAGTATTCGGCCCCCTTGAACTTTGCGACCTTTTGTCACGTTTCAGGCTTCAAACATAAAGATATAAAACTGTAATTTTTTGTGAAGAATCAACAACAAGTGGGACACAATCATGAAGTGGAACGAAATTTATTGGATATTTCAAACTTTTTTAACAAATAAAAAACTGAATAATTGGGCGTGCAAAATTATTCAGCCCCTTTACTTTCAGTGCAGCAAACTCTCTCCAGAAGTTCAGTGAGGATCTCTGAATGATCCAATGTTGACCTAAATGACTAATGATGATAAATAGAATCCACCTGTGTGTAATCAAGTCTCCGTATAAATGCACCTGCACTGTGATAGTCTCAGAGGTCCGTTTAAAGCGCAGAGAGCATCATGAAGAACAAGGAACACACCAGGCAGGTCCGAGATACTGTTGTGGAGAAGTTTAAAGCCGGATTTGGATACAAAAAGATTTCCCAAGCTTTAAACATCCCAAGGAGCACTGTGCAAGCGATAATATTGAAATGGAAGGAGTATCAGACCACTGCAAATCTACCAAGACCTGGCCGTCCCTCTAAACTTTCAGCTCATACAAGGAGAAGACTGATCAGAGATGCAGCCAAGAGGCCCATGATCACTCTGGATGAACTGCAGAGATCTACAGCTGAGGTGGGAGACTCTGTCCATAGGACAACAATCAGTCGTATACTGCACAAATCTGGCCTTTATGGAAGAGTGGCAAGAAGAAAGCCATTTCTTAAAGATATCCATAAAAAGTGTTGTTTAAAGTTTGCCACAAGCCACCTGGGAGACACACCAAACATGTGGAAGAAGGTGCTCTGGTCAGATGAAACCAAAATCGAACTTTTTGGCAACAATGCAAAATGTTATGTTTGGCGTAAAAGCAACACAGCTCATCACCCTGAACACACCATCCCCATTGTCAAACATGGTGGTGGCAGCATCATGGTTTGGGCCTGCTTTTCTTCAGCAGGGACAGGGAAGATGGTTAGAATTGATGGGAAGATGGATGGAGCCAAATACAGGACCATTCTGGAAGGAAACCTGATGGAGTCTGCAACAGACCTGAGACTGGGACGGAGATTTGTCTTCCCACAAGACAATGATCCAAAACATAAAGCCAAATCTACAATGGAATGGTTCACAAATACACATATCCAGGTGTTAGAATGGCCAAGTCAAAGTCCAGACCTGAATCCAATCGAGAATCTGTGGAACGAACTGAAAACTGCTGTTCACAAACGCTCTCCATCCAACCTCACTGAGCTCGAGCTGTTTTGCAAGGAGGAATGGGCAAAAATTTCAGTCTCTCGATGTGCAAAACTGATAGAGACATACCCCAAGCGACTTACAGCTGTAATCGCAGCAAAAGGTGGCGCTACAAAGTATTAACTTATGGGGGCTGAATAATTTTGCACGTTAAAAAAGTTTGAAATATCCAATAAATTTCGTTCCACTTCATGATTGTGTCCCACTTGTTGTTGATTCTTCACAAAAAATTACAGTTTTATATCTTTATGTTTGAAGCCTGAAATGTGGCAAAAGTTCGCAAAGTTCAAGGGGGCCGAATACTTTCACAAGGCACTGTAAGTGCTTTATAGACTACTAGTAAACAATGATGATAATGGCACTGATGATTATATTACAGTTTAAGTAGAGCAGCATATGATCTCTACAAAAGAACAGGATGCATGATTTGTCATTTGTATGTGCGGGATTTATTTCTAGTCCATTTTACTTCTGGATAAGAATTTCTGATCTAAACTTTATAAAAGGCAGCTCTTCTGTAATGATGTGACAGGTTTTTGTAAACTTACTGCACCATTATTGGTAATATTCAGGGTCCTTAAATGTTCCAAAACCCAAATAAATAATGGCTAAATAGAGTTGAAGTCCACAGTGTAACTCGCTGTATGCATGAGATTTCATCAGTATTAAGAATTAATTTAGTGATAGTTGTCAGTACATCCAATAGTACATAATAACAATAAACTTTTAATAGTTAATTCAGTATAATTTAAGTCTAGATAAAGTAGAAAAAAATATGTTTTGAGTTTGTAACATGACAGGAAGATGTGTTATTATTATTAACCACCTAGCCAAATATGAATGATTAAAATGATCAAGTATATAAAATTAGCTTTTGAAATCATGAAAAAAATAAATAAGGAAGACATGGAAACCACACCTGTTCTCATCATGGATGCATTAAGGGAGAACGTGTAGGAGAACAGGTAACAGGAGAACTGGTGCTAATGCACTAGGGCTCTACAGGAGCATTTTAATAAAGACCACTGAATGAGAGTAGAAATATGGTTTTAGTGTTTATGGAGCCGCTTCTCCTTTGTGTCGGTGTTTGAACGAGATCGTGCATGCATGCGCACACACACACACACACACACACACACAACACACCCACACACAAGACAGCTGCTGTTGCAGCAGTGGAGACAGGGAGCCCAGGAGAAGTGAAACCTATGGCTGAAGTTTACAGTTCCTATGCTGGTAACTGTACATATAATAAAACCTTTGTGAGTAAAAAGCCAGTAGGAGTAATTTAACAAAGCACATGCTAAACAAACATAAACTTGCAGAGAAGCAACACTTTCAGTTCCCCAATTTTGTTTAATTTTTACATGAATGATCTGTCTAAAGACTTGAATATGTGCAGAACAGGATGTATGGTCGGTGACCATGTTGTGAATCATTTAATGTATGTAGACGACCTTGTGATTTTTAGTCCCAGCTCAGCAGGTCTTCAGCAGCTCTTGAACGTGCGCTCAGTGTTTGGGGAACGTCACGATGTCAAGTATAATGCTGTCAAAAGTATCATTATGATATGCCGTACAAACGATGACAGGTCCCTTGTATTTCCTTCTTTTAAGTTATCTGATAATATTTTAACTGTGTGCAATGAAGTTAAGTATTTGGGTCATTAATTATTGTTTGTCTGATGACAGGGACATATAATCGGCAGTGCTGCATGTTGTACGTAAAAGCTAATATACTGGCACGGAAATTTGGTGCATGCTCGGTGTGAGTAAAACTGGCATTGTTTAAAGCTTATTGTACTTCCTTGTACACTGCTCATCTGTGGTGTAATTATAAAAAGGGCAGTCTTCGGAAACTGTCAGTGCCCATCTGTGGTGTAATTATAAAAAGGACAGTCTTCGGAAACTGTCAGTGGCTTACAATGACGCCCTAAGGATAATATTGAAAAAGCCTATATGGACGAGTGCTAGTGAATTGTTCGTGTCATCTCGAATTAGTACATTTTCTGCTGTTTTAAGAAACCTGATGTTTAAATTTAATTGTCGCTTGAATGGTTCAAAAAATCCTATCATTTTATTGTTGACTAATGTTGCAAACAGTGACGTGTTTTACTTCTGCTCTCTGGAAACACTGGTATGCCTGTCTTTTAAAGGGGCAGTAGTTTTATGGGTGTTCTTTTGTTCTCGTTTTTATGTATTTTTCTGTTTTTATTGTTTCGTTTTACTGTTCTTTTATTGTTTTTTTTTATTTTTATTATTTGTTTCTGAACCTGAACCTTGAGTCTGTAATAAAGTGTCATTCATTCATTCATTCATTTCAGCTTGGCCCACAGTCTGCAAGCTTGTTAGGCTAACAGCTAATAACTAGCTTAACTGTGGTGCTCTGAAAAGTGCAACAGCTTCATGGTCCACTGTGTTGCCATTGTCTCCTCTCCCTTGTGTCTCTCTCCCTACGGTCAGTTCAAACCTGCTCCACCACATTCACCATTCATGTGTTCATACTTTTGTCACCGTTTAATATTGAGGCAGCAGTATTAATGTTATTTCTTCAAAAAAAAGACTGTTGCCATAAATGTTTGTCTGTGCTTAGTCTCACAAGGGCCCCTAAAACCATTGGACACATGAAGCTTTGTGTTCTGGTTTTTATAACATTACAGTGTTGAGGGGAGGCATTATGTTAAAGATGGCTCCAGTGGGTCATCAAACCATGCTTTCTGCCCTGCCTGAAAAATCCCATTACTCAAAAATGACGATTAACTATTTAACCCTACAATTCAGCACCACATACTGTAGTTCTGTCTTTTCACATTTATTTATGTATAATGTAGGCTAAAAATGGCACCCAAGTTGCAGCCTACATGTAGCACACTGTAACAATGGCCACATTATGTTTGAAATAATTATTTCATAAATTATGATACTAATTATGTTAACACGTGATAATCAACAGGACTGTGGCAATGTACAGACACACATACACACCCCGCAGCGCCTCTGGTAGTAGCACTGTTCACGTTAGCTCAGCTACAACACAGGTATCCACACAGTGACTCTCTCACAAGGACATAAACATGTTTGTAGAAACTGTCTAAGCTCCACCAGACTCCCTGTCTCTCCAGTGAGAAAAGTCCAACAACAGCTTCTGACGCCTGTTAGCCTGCCTCTGTGCTTGCTACACTGAGCAGTACTCAGTGTCCCCCATGGCCCCCCAACCTTGAGCATCTACTCGCTGCTCCTTCATCCCACTGTTGGATTTTTTTATACAGATAGATATACAGATAGAAGAGCCCCTCCTTGAACCGCCACCTTATTGTGGTGGAGGGGTTTGAGTACCCGAGTGATCCTAGGAGCTATGTTGTCAGGGGCTACCCCTGGTAGGGTCTCCCAAAGCAAACAGGTCCTGGGTGACGGGTCGAACTAAGAGTGGTTCAAAAGCCCTTTATGAATAGATAAAAAACAAAGACCGTGACGCTGCCCGGCATGGTGCAGCCGGGGCCCCACCCTGGAGCCAGGCCCGGGGTTGAGGGTCGAATGTGAGCGCCTGGTGGCCGGGCCTCCCCTCACGGGGCCCTGCCGGGCTTAGTCTGAACGAGCGACGTGGGGACGTCCTCCCGTGGGCCCACCACCTGCAGGAGGATCCGTAAGGGGCCGGTGCACAGTGGATAGGGCAGCAGTTGAAGGCAGGGGCCCCGACAACCCAATCTCTGGACACAGAGACTAGCCCTGGGGACATGGAATGTCACCTCGCTGGTGGGGAAGGAGCCCGAGCTCGTGCAGGAGGTTGAGAGATACCGGCTAGATATAGTCGGGCTCGCCTCCACGCACAGCTTGGGCTCTGGAACCTTACTCCTCGAGAGAGGCTGGACTCTCTACTACTCTGGAGTTGCCCGCAGTGAGAGGCGGCGGGCTGGTGTGGGCTTGCTCACAGCTCCCCAGCTCAGCCGCCATGTGTTGGAGTTTACCCCGGTGAACGAGAGGGTCGCTTCCCTGCG
>NW_018128029.1:709673-728458 GCF_001952655.1 Monopterus albus | reverse complement strand
GAAAGGGCAAGATCCCGGATACAGGTGGCCGAAATGAGCTTTCTCCGCAGGGCGGCCGGGCGCACCCTTAGAGATAGGGTGAGGAGCTCGGTCACCCGGGAGGAGCTCAGAGTAGAACCGCTGCTCCTCCACATCGAGAGGAGCCAGCTGAGGTGGCTCGGGCATCTGTTTCGGATGCCTCCTGGGCGCCTTCCTAGGGAGGTGTTCCGGGCATGTCCCACCGGGAGGAGGCCCCGGGGAAGACCCAGGGCATGCTGGAGGGACTATGTCTCTCAGCTGGCCTGGGAACACCTCGGCATCCCCCCGGAGGAGCTGGAGGAAGTGTCTGGAGAGAGGGAAGTCTGGGCATCTTTGCTTAGACTGCTGCCCCCGCGACCCGGTTCTGGATAAGCGGAGGAAAATGGATGGATGATAGAAGAGAGGGTTCAAGCACCATGTGAGGATGTCTTTACGGTTAAACATCTGTTCATTATACAGGTGCATTCGATGTGACCTTTGAAAAAAGTCAGTTGCATCTTAAAAAAAAAAAAAAAAAACTGGTCACAAAACACAAATGATCACTTGCAGTGTGAAGCCCTGAATACCGTGAAATACTTTCTGCAAACAAAGCGTAGAACAGAGACAATCTCAGTTAATTTTGACTATTTAAAATGACGCTTATATTCATTTTAAAATGTATTACTTCTAATAAAGAGTAAGCTCACTTACTACCTGCCACCATCAGAAGGGAATGTATTCTTCTCCTCCAGGTTTGCCTTACCCATCAGAGGTCATGGGTACATGCTGTTTTCATAAATCTGTTCACAAATCTGCTGAGACATGCTGTGTCCTTGATGAAGGGAATAAATCACCATCATGTGTGTCTAACAAGGACCCCCGTCTGATCTAAAAATGTATTACTTGTTAATAACTGTCCAATGTAGACCGGGGAACAGTTCTAAATTGTTTCATGTCAGTATCAATGATTCAATGCCAGCACCTTTTTGATACCTTCTCACATTAAATGAACTCTGCTGTGCCATTATTTGTGCATGCTGTTCACCTGCAGCAGTGTCTGTGCAATATCTGGATTCTCTGGGCTTTCAAAGTGTAGCATCTGTGATCCCAGGCCGTAGTAGTAGGGCCCCATCTTATGCAGGTCCACCACCTTGGGGTCAGCATTGAACACGGTCCTCCAGCCCTCTCTGTACACCTTAGGAAGCTCCACAGACAGCACCCTTTTCTTCCTCTCATACAGACCCTTGCACAGCCACAGAGGTAGCTCCATCTTTGAACCCTGACATCAAGGAAACAGAATTGGAGTAACTGTCAAGATACCTGGACTCTGGGGTCAATACTGCAGCTACTGTATGTGTGTTGGTACATGGGGATTGGTTTGAATGCCCTGTGTCACCTTACAGTCACAGTATACTTCTATTGTTAAAATAATTTAGTTCTATAACATGTCACCCAGGGCAGCAGTGTGGCTCAACAGCACATTCAATAGTTTTTTTGGATAACAAAGGAGGTCTATGACACAGTTGAATAAGTTAAACTACAGTCTGGAATCACAGACATGATAGCAAGTACATGAAATTCATTTTCAATTAGTTTTAGCCTCGGTATGGGCTATCCTAAAAACAACAAACATAGAAAATCACCAGTTTTGTCAACAAGTCTGTCCAGTGCACACTTGATACAGTTTTGAGACGTCATACACAGGTTTTTCCCTGCCATAGAAATTCTCAGGTGTAGTGTTTTTGCAGAGTGCCTGAGTCAAAGGGGACTTGATCTCAAATGAAACGTATGCTAGTTAACATGACTGAGCTGTCAATCCACATCGCTTTGTGTGATTGGTGTCTGACCGCATCATGGAACTCAACAAACAGCTGATAGGATATTTCTCTGCAAGGTCAAGTCAAGATCAGGGCTTGGTATTAAGAACCGGCTCCAAGTTGGAACAGTTCCAAATTTCCAAGAACTGGAAATTCACTATGATGTGCATTTTGGTTCCTAACTGTTGTACATTTCAGTCGTGCTCCAGAGTGAACTGCAATGAGCGTTACACTGCCTGGCCAAAATAAAAGTCGAACCTGTACAACTGCATGCACATCAGTGCAACACTTCCACCTTAACATCTGTGTTTATGAAGCTGGAAATGGCTCAGTTTGAGAGCCCTGATGGTAATACAAAACCACCCAGATTTTGATGTTTTTTTTATCCTGAATTATGATCACTGCAGGCAGAGCTTAACTGAAAGTTGCCCCTAAATGGTTAGTGACTTAGTAGGCTAACCCAACCAGGTAGTGGCAATGATGCAGCAATGAGGTAATCTGTTATAAACATATGAAAATTCAACTAAAGCTTGTTCTTGAATGGATGTAGTATAACCACCAGCAGACCCTTAACGTATAAAGTGATTTTCGAGACACTACACTGTCTAAGAGTTACGTTTTTGAATATTTTTTGTGACATCACTTTTCAGCGTTACACTGTAGACGGTCCCTGCTGCGCACTCCTCTCACAGCCAGACGCACAGAGACCAATGTCTGCTAACGACTCGATTTAATAAAAAATAAGGTTGTAGTCTATCTTACTACGAAACTAAAGAGGCGTCCTTTGTGTTTTAACAACGTTTCGCTTATGATTTGTTGATTCCGAAACTTCGAATCTGTGAATATCTTTCCAACTTCACCAAAATAAACAAATTCAGAAAAGTTTAAGCGACAGCAGGTTCATACATTTTCCTTCAATACATGTACTGACCTCCGGTATGTCCTGCATGTCACTCGACTTCTCGAGGAATCCAAGCCGGGGGAAAATACACTCTGTTCGGATGGGAAGTCTCTCATGACAGAGCAAAATATCGTCGAGAGAAAGAAAATTCTCCCCCATTCCAACTCCAGGTGGTACGGAAACATACGACTGTGTATCCATTTGAACCCGAATTAGACAAACAGAAGCGATCTAACAAATATATTTACTTTATTATTGAGCAAAGACGTTTCCTGTCGCATTTATACTTGTTTCTCTTTACGGTTTTAGCGCCACGGCACGTGGACCAATCAGAGCGCCGCTATGAGGTTTACGGCTAGACCAGAGCAATCGATTCAGTCTGAGTCGAACTGAGTCAAAATATCTATCTTCCTAACCTTTATTACGGTTTTATTAAGTGTAGTTCAAACTGTTTTAAATTCTGTGGTTGCATTTTGCTATATTTAAATATGGCTTGTATTTAATCTTGAAATACAATATTTTGTATTAGGCATGCTACATGCCCATCTTTTCTCCTGTCCCTTTTTCTGTTCATCCTTATTTATCCGTTCATAAGTGAGAAATGACACCTAGTCCATATTATAATCTTGCATTTGATTATAATAGTGATGGAGAAAAACTTTAAGGGTACATCTGGTTACAGGTTCAGACTACAGGAAGAAAAGGTCAGTCATCTTCCTTATTTTGATATTTTTAATATTATATATTTTTTAAGTACTCAGTTTTTATCCCTATTTATCTCATTTCAAAGAACATTCCTTTGTTTGTCTGCATTGTTTACTGTCTGTTTATACTGCTTATTCTGCAGTGTTTGCACTGTTTGTTGCTGTCAATGTTGCTGTTAATACTGCTTATTTTGTTATATTACACAGCCTTATGCTGGTTTACTGTTTGCACATTGAAAGCCGATGTACCAGAGTCAAATTCCTTGTGTGTCCGTCACACCTGGGCAATAAAGCTGATTCTGATTCTATATATGATTATATATGCCATAATTAATACTTGTCTTAGAGATTACACATAAAAGCCACCAGACATGTTAGTTGGCTTCCCCAAAAACTTGGCAGCCATTCATATCTTCAGAAAGTAAAATATGCCAATTATATAAAAGACTCTAATGTCATAGTAACCATGGTAAAAGAAGGTACTGTATTCTTGTAGCTATGTGTTCGAGCTGAGAAGCCAGGCTGACGATACAGTGGTCCTACTGTAGCAGTAGTCTGAGAGACTGGATATTTTCACTCAGGGTAAAGCACATGTCATTTCCCAAAGAGCTCATCCTTCTTTATTAGCTGTGGGCCATGATACACTGGGAACATTGTCACACAAATAGGCAGTGAGGATAGTAGTTATCACTATTATTTGGCTTCTTATGGCCCCGTTATTCATCATCATGTTGATCCTTATCCAGCTGAAGTTAACACTGCCCATTGTCTCAAACCTTCTACATGTCATGTCCTTAACAAGAAACAGTACTAAAAGACTTGCAACACTTTATTTGAAGTGGTGTTCATGAGGCATCATAACCCCAGTGATATAGTAAGAGGGACGAGTGTGACTACTTTCTGCAGAAAGCACATTCAAATTCCACTAAAGCTTAGACATCATCACATGATGGTTGCTGCATGAGGCATCTGTTTAGAGAAGATGAAGTTGAATTCCCAGAATTTTGTCAAAAAGCATGCTCATGTTTACTGGACTAGCCAGTGTAGGATGCTTTGTGAAAGATAACAAGGCAAACAGAGGAAAAAGATTTTAAAATGTCAACTTTTAACTCTTAGAGTTAAAATGTATCTTTAATGTACGGAATCATACATTCATGCATTCTCTGAATATAATTATTAAAGCTGCATTAATCTGTTTTTGGCTTTTTTTGGTCATTTGAGGGCAGTTGAATAATAAAAAAAACACATCCCTGACACATCACCTTTATAAGTTTGTATGGTTATTAACCAGACATGCTAAAATCTTAGGATTCATTTGGAATCATTTGTTTGTTTTTGGCAGTCTGATGAATTTAAGTCAAATAGTCACTTTCCTTTTAGCTCAGCACCACTAACAGATGGAAATACTGTATCTGATTGTTTAGTTGCTAAAGTGATTATGTTCTTACTAAAGACAGCAGCTTGTTGCACTCGGAAACAACGTTGATGTCACTGTTGAGAGTTATTGGTAGAGTGGAGTCAGTTGATAATTCTAGGTAGGTTCACTACACTAAAGGTGACACCTTTCACATTACACATATTGTTTGGAACATTGTTAATATAAACATGTGGGTTAGTGGCAGCTTTAATAACCAGCTCTTTAGCTGTTAAATGTTCCACTGTGTTCGCCATTTAGTCACTAACTTTGTCTGTCTGCTGTTTGGTGCCAGACAGGCAGTGTACAGTGGTTGATCCTAGCTTTCTTCATTGAAATGCTCATGCTAAACTGCTTGTGGGAAAACAAAAACAATTAGCTTAAGGAGGCTAAAACATCTGTAGATCTGAGGGGAACTCCAGAGTTCCAGGATTATTCCCTGTGGGTTTGCCACTGTGAACAGCCTTTAGTCATTTCATCCATTGTTAATCCGTTAAAAATGGTGCCTACATAATTTTACTGTTATTATAATGCCTCATAATGCACTTCAGGTAAAGGTTTATGAAAAGACTTTACATCCATCTTTGAAAGGAAATACAAATCCTTATGACTATTGTGTGCAGTGTGAGTACAGAGCAACCCATGTTGTGTAGATGGTTAATGCTCAACTTATCACCTGTTAGGCAGTTTTCCTGTCCGCTTCAGAGCACTACTTAGGGCCCTTCAGGAATTGACTGCATTACATTTTATTTTAACTGCTGTTAAGACCTGTAAACATGACTACAGAGCAATATATCATGGATAAAAGAAAGGGGTGGCAACTTTACCATCCATCAACATTTTAATTAAGTGCAAAGTTAAACCTTAAGAGTCAGAATGATTGATAGATGAAAAAGAGTAAATAAAGTATAGATGGCTGCCAGATACCCCTTTTCATTCACACACACACACACACTATGCTGTCTCACTTCTAAGTGTATTGGCTAAATTCCTCCAGTTTCATGCCAAATAAAAAATGATAAATCATGTAGCATCCCCCCGCGACCTCATTTGGGACTAAGCGGTATAAAAAATGAGCATGTAGCATTCATTGTTGCCTAAAAAAAATGAAAAGATGGTCATAGGGCTCTGAAGATCTTAGGAAGCTCCCAGCTCTGATCAGCCATTTCCTGCCAACATTTAAGATGTGGTCTGAAAATTCTCCTGAGGTCTGGGTCCCCCGGTGTATCTTAGCAGAAAGTCCAGTTCTTACACATCAACTTACAACAGTGGAACAGCAGCTGAAGGAGTTGGGACCATCACGTCCTTTTGTTGTGACCGGTTCAGTATTATTTATCATAAAGTGCAAAGGAGGAAATGTTCAAAGAAAAATCCACATTTGAATGTTTTGACAAAAAAAGCAGTTTGTCATGTATCAGTGGTGCATTTCTGACTCTAATTTAATGTTTGTTATAGTCAGTCTCTCCCCATTGACAGCTAGCCAAACATAGCCTACTGTAAGTGATCTCAAACTGGGATGGTTCCAGTAGCTCCACTGTAACCACTAAATTATTAGGTTAAGGGTGACAATGAGGAATGACATATTTTAGGCATTAGAAAGTACTAGTTATGTTATAAGCTTGTGTACATAAAAAAACACATGGAGAAACATGAACTACATCTCCTGAGGTGTATTTTGGTATAAAATACCTAATCACCTAGCTAGCACCTTGACATGTGTTGTCCACAACAGTCTTATGTTCAAAAAGTAGTAAAACAGTTGTAAGCTTATTTGTATACACATCCTCCTCCTCTTACTCCCTCGAAGTCCTCTTCTTATGGGAATGTAGTAAAATGACTAAATGAAATAGGATTACACACAGCCTGTTTATAGAAAGTAAATACATCACATTCAATCCTACAATAACTCATGGGGTGTAATGAATGTAAAGATTTCTGAGTGATGTAAGAGTGAGAGATGAATCAAGGGTGGATTTTTTTTCTTTAAAGACCAACTGTAGTTCCATGTCCCATTAATGTACAGGTATACAAACTGTATGTTTACAGGTTGACAATAATCATAAGGTTATGATGTATGATGGGAAGCCCAGTGCTGGTCTTAATATACCTTAGGTTGTGTCTGGGTCACAAAAGGAAAGTTCAAAATACAGTCTGTCATCTAGCACAATTTATTCCACCATTTGTTTACAGTAGTTTTGTAAATGCAGTTTGTTTGTATTTTGTTTTGGCAGAATGTCTTGGCATTCTGAAAAGTGAGTAACACCCCACATAGTTGGAATATTAAACAAATATTGTTAAATATGAACAAATGAATAAATAAGCCCCATTTAGTGGATCCACACTGGGACTACAGAGTCCTTTTTCAGGTCTGAGTGGCTCACGTCTCCAGTCACAGTCATCCAGACCTACTCTAGCATAAACACAATGTGGGGAACTGACAGTAGCATGAATCACACATTCAAACACACATGCACAAACAGTCCTATGCACGGAGGCACACACTCTCACACTCGAGGCTCTCACGAGAAAATGACTAATCATCATCACATGAAAAATCTGGCAGATCCAAAAAGAAAGAACTGAGAAAGGTCACCTTTGTCATTTACAATATATCATGTTGCTTCTCTGCAGCTGTAAACATCAGCAAAGTAAAGGGACGACTGCCAGTCACACACACACACAGAGAACATGGATATCTAGACCGTAAACATTTCAATATACAGACACACAGCACTGTCCTAGTCAGCCTTCTACAGTGACCTTTCATACTGTCCCTCTCTCTCTCTCTCTCTCTCTCTCTCTCTCTCTCTCTCTCTCACACACACACACACACACACACACACAGTGTACATACACATTCCAGGTAAAGCCTGACCCTGGAGCATTCCAGACACACATTACACAGTAGGAGCGTAAACTACATTACTGGCCCCTTCCTTCCTCCCAGCCAGAACTCAGCATGCTCATAGTGTTCCTCTCCAGCCCCAGTCCATCTTTACATTCCCCACTCGGTCCTGTACCTACAAGACAAGCTGGCATCCTCATTTTCCCCCTTCATATTTCCCTGCCTGCCCAGGTGTTCACAAACCACAAATAAGAAGCATTTGGGGGACTTTTTACTTTTTTTGAGCCAATTGTCAAGGAAGGACACTGAAGTAGGAACTATGATAAAGAAGCAGGACCCAGTTTGTTATCTGAGGACGTCACCAAGTTGGAATCCTTTTGCGAGATGAGAGACCCACAGGTTATTGTACAAGTCTGTTTCTCATGGTAAGCTTCTGCAACTCATCAGTCCTCCATTTTTCGGTTTCTTCCCTCTTCATTCTCATCCTCTTCTTCTGCCTTTCTTTCCTCTTCCCTGTCCCCTCCCTGCTCTGCTTCCTCTCCTCCCCCTAGATAAGGCCATGGGAGAGAGCTGTGAGGACCTGAGCATGTCAGGGAGGCAACTGGCCACAACTGAGTTGGAAGGAAAGTTGAGGCCTAATGAAGCCCTTTAAGGGACTGTTTGCCTGCACACATGGGAGGAGAAGGAAGGAGGGGAGTTTGTAACCAGTCTCTTCAGCAAACATAAAATGGCAGGCTCAGGAGGGGCCCATTAATGTACAATGGTTTGACAGTCATGTTTTTTTTCTTCTTTTTGGTTCAGTTCACAATGATAATTATCTTGGTTAGGATGATGAATTCTGTCAGGATAAGTATGTGTTGATCACTTTCATTGTTTCATTGGATTTGGTTGCGTCTGTGTCCAGATATCCATGGCAGGACCACAAGATGTCCTGCAGACACAGAGGAGGAAGGGTGGGGCAGAGCCAGACAAAGAGACAAGGACAGGGAAAATTATGCAAGACTGTAATGACATCAAAGATGTCAAAGTGATTCACAGTCTTGTAAATAAGAACATATTAATGGATGAAAAATAGTTTTGTATAGTGTTGTAGACAATGTATATCAATGCACTCTAAAAAAGTACTCATGGAAAAATAAAGGGGTGTATTGATGTAACTATTCCTACCAGTATTTATGAAAATTTACTCAAATTATTTTACCACTATTTAGTATTTGTAATCCTTATTCTAGTCTAGGAATTGTATATAAATTTTCACCATGCCAGCAGCATAACTCTATGGTTAGCAGTGTTTGTTGATGAATCAGTCCACCTATATGGCCCAGAATAAAATAGGTCAAAAACTACTGGATTGCCATGAAATGTAGTACAGTATTTAAGGTGCCCAGAGGACCAATCCCTTTGACCCTCTGACATTTTCCCTAGCACCTTGACTGGGACCATTGTAATACAAAATGTCAACATCTACTGGCTGGACTTCCACAAAGTTTTGTAGACTTTCATGGTGTCCAGGGCATGTATTCTTCTTCTAACCTCTGTGATTCCATGACGTCTCTTCCAGCACCACTGAGGTTGACATATTTGATTTTTAGTGATATGTATTAACAGCTATTAGATGGATTGCAATGAAATTCCTTTTGTGATGAATCCTGATGGCTTTGGTAATCCTCTGACTTTTAATCATCAGATCAGAATTTTAATTAGTTCACCTTGGTTTCTGAACATACATTTGCAACTAATGATATTCCCCTCAGTCTCATCAGCACTTCATGTTTAGTGCTAATTAACCAAGGTTAACATGTGAACACACTAGACCAAAATGCATACACACCTGTTTAGCATCAGCATCATCTTTCTGAATGTGTTAGCATGCTAATGTTAGCATTTACTGTGGCTCAAAAAGCTGCTGTGGCTGAATACAGCCTCACAGAGGTGCTAGCATGACTATAGACATAAAGGTTATTTACACATACAGAAAGCTGGGTCAGAGACAGCCACTGTCCTCTGTAAAAAAAAACTTGGCTTTGCCCTAATAAAAGCTTCACTTAGTCTATTGAAGCCTGGCATACTAACACTACTACTATAGTGATATTCAGCAAGATACAGATTCACAGATGTATAAAATCTATGATATTAAAAATAATTTCTGGTTATGTTTAAGGGCTTTCCAATCACATCAAAATAATTTCAATGGTGAATTTGTATCAAGTCAAATACATCAAATCCATAACTTATACAAGCCACCATGAGCTTCTGTAGACTGGTTTACATGTGCATTCATAATCAGCAAATGTGCTCACCTTAAACATTAGGCTATTTGTAGTGGGCGTGGTGGTCAGTCAGTCAGAGGGGTGTTCAGGGCAGGACCGATTGATCTCAAACCATGAGTCTATACAGCTGCAGATACACATAAACACACAGGAATAAAAGTAGTTAAAACCGGGAACAGATAGAGATACTTAACACAAATACTTTCTTTGTACAGGTCAAATATTCACAGTCGACTAATCACAGGGTCAGTCACCAGGGCTTAAGAAAAATCACAGTCAACACAGTAAGTTATTAAAGAGTAAAGAAAAATAATAAAGCAAGGGAGAACCTGAGATAACGACTGAATGATATTGTAGTCTTAAATACAGTACTACAGAGGATTGTGGCTAAAGTAACACGTAGGCATGTTAGAAGGCCTCCATTTACACCCACATTGGCAGAACTTACACAGTATACAACATATACATGAGACCCAGAGGGAATAAGAACAGCAGTGTCACAGCACACTCGCATATGCATTATTTTAATTAAGCTTTATGGAACTTTACCACTGAACATAATTTTTCTGTTAGAATGTGTGTGGTGGAAGAAGATCATTTACCACAACACCACAAAGTAGAAATACTCCATTACAGGTGAAAGACTTGCAATCAAGATGTTACTGAAATAAAATTACAAAGATATAGCCACCAAAATGTATTTCAAAATAAATAACTTATTTTGAAAAACACATCAAATTGTTACATTGTCATTTATGAAATATTACATATACTTCTGGACTATACCTTAACATACAGTATAAGCTGTATTTTATAATAATCTTGTAAACTGTTGAAGAGGAACAGATTTTTAGTAGGTAGTTTTATGCAAGCCATTCATCTAATGTTTTGCATGATAATTCTTTACCTGGAAAGTATGTGACTACAGTATACTGTACTTACAGTAGGGGCCATATAACTGGTGTTTAATTAAAGAAATTTCAAAACATGTTTTATAATAAAATTTATGTGGCATGCATATACGCGTGTGATGCTATTTGACAGTCACAATATGTTTTTTGAAAGTTGTTCTACTGCAGGCTCCTGAAGCGTAACATTACTTTGCCATATTTCCAACAGTGGAAATCCAGTATACCTAATTGAATGAGGGTCTTTTAGTACATAACTACTTAATTTAATCAAATGCATAAATGGGTGAATCTCTACTAGAACAAGATTTGAAACTGGTGGTCTTGTTTGACTCAAATCAACTTGTTCCAGAATTAATAATTAAATGTTTAATATTTATTTGAAACATCAATTACTTATGATATACAAGGCTGGACAAGTCATTAAAGTAGTTGTTTGTTTGTAAATCCTGCAGTTTCCTGAGGAAAACACTGGATCTAACCTGCTTGGAAATATTTGCTACGAGTCACATGGCCGGTTATGTTTTTGACCGCTCAGGAAGAGGAAGGGGTGGGTCAGACAGGTGGATTACTTTTTAGTCTAATGCTAGAGGGACTTGATTTCCACAACTTGGACACCGAACTTTAAGTGAAAAACATATTATGTCCTTCTGAAATGTACTGGAGTAGAAAAAAGCATAAAATCTAAACCTTCAAGTAACATATCTTAAATTTATACTCTGGTTGTGCCTTTTTCAGCCAAAGTAAGGTTTAAAGGAAAGTACTTTCCTACAGGTCTGAGTAATGTTGTAATGTTACTACCTATACATTTGAGCTCTGTGTATAAAACATAAACTGTATATAAAGATGGACGATGCATCACCACTTCACTATGCAAAAGCCAAAATATTGTGAACATGGTGGCTGCCCTTTTGCTTTTGTAGCTGCATTAGACCACCAACAAAAGCAGTCAATCACAAAATACACCCCTTTTTATAGAACAAATGTACCAGAAAAACAACCACTTGTACAAACATCAGTATGATAATATCTACTTGACAGAAATGACCTCTGGGAAAAAATGATTTGTTTTTTGAAATTTTAGTTTGGCACCTGTCCCATCTGTTAAACATGGAGGAGACAGGGATTATGACTCATGGTGGCTTCACCTCTGGGAGCTGTCACATCATCTGTCTTCATAAACAAACAGTCTTTGGCAGTAAGTCTCCAACCATTTTTATTCAGAGTTACTTTGTAAAAATGAAAACTGAAGAGAACTACTTATGGCTAGCTACATTTAATCACATATTGTATCAAAACCTTATGTTCAAACAAAGGTGGAATTGTTTGGGAAGAGCACCAAGTACTACATGGCATAAAAAGAGAACTGTGTACCGACATGAAAACATCATCTCAACAGTGAAGTACGGTGGAGGGAGCTGGGGCTGCTGTGCTGCCACTGGACCTGGACCGCTTGCCATTGTGGAGGTGAAAATGAATTCCAAAGTTTATCCAGGTATCTCACAGGATAGTGTCAGGGTGGCTGTCTGCAAGCTGCAGCTCAGAACAAGCTGGGTGATACAGCAGGACGGTGACCCTAAACATTGAAGCAAATCTACTACAGAATGGCTTAGAAATAGTGTGTTTATTGATGTTTGTGACTTTGGTGGAAATCAGATCACATTTCATGGCCAATTATTGCAGAAAACCAGAAAACTGCAAACAGTGCCATTACTTCTTTATGTGACTGCTTTGTGTAACAGTTATCAAATATTCATATCCAACACATTTTGTATCAAAAACATAAACAACATCAGTCATCACATCAGATTGTAAGCTCATATGTGTCAGGTTTCGGCCCCAATGGTTTCCGGTCTCACGCTTTTATTTTGTTCTCAGTTCCTGTTTTGGTCTCACTCCACTAGAGCTCCCTTTACACTAATCAGCACTCATTGGTTTCACCTGTTTTCACCCCTTCATTAGCAGCTTTCCTCCCACTGGAAAGCTGCCAGATTGTCCTTGACCCCTGTGCAGACTTTCCAGCGTTCTTGTTTATTGTGATTCCTGTTGTGACCCCGGATTGTTTCGACCACCGATTACTGCCTTGTCCTTCTAGATCTGTTTGCGCCTGTGTACTGACCTTTGGTCTTCTCTCTCTGACCTCCCTCTTTTGGATCCCTTTGCTGTGTATGTTTGCCGGCTTCGACGCTGCACTGTTGTAGGACTTGGATTGTGTTTTCTGGACTGTTACTGTGTATGTTTCGAGTGCTTACAGTAAAAAGATTGTATTTATTCTATCTCACCTGGCCTCATAATTGAGTCCGCCATCAACATTGAGGGTAGCTTTACTGGCTATCCTGACACATATGCACCTCCTTTCACATATCAGAACCTTATTTTATAGATTGCATGTACTGTAGGTGATGTAAAAACTATGGAAAGTTGGTTATTGTGGTAATCAACACAAACAACAATAGAAACAATTGAGGCAGGCTACTTTGATGCCCAACTGCCACAATTTGATTAAAAAACATATCCTGAAATTTTCTGTTTCTTACTCATTTTGAGTGTAAGATTTGAGTCTTATAGACTCTAGTTACTTTATAAACTTTAGTTACTTCTCATACCTTTAGTTCCCTTTAGTTACTTTTCATAACTTTAGTTACCTTTCATAACTTTATTTTCCATGTTTATACATATTACAGCTGTGTTGATGATTGTCCAGAACTACTGAGCTTTGGTTATTTTAATACATTTATTTTCCTTGCTTATATATCTTAAAATTGTAATGAAGCAGAATCTGCTTACTTTGAATGCTGTAACTTCTGTAGAGACTAGATGTCTGCATCTCTTTGTGACCAGATAGCCTATTTACATTTTAACAGAGACCTGTTGGCCTGTTTTACACTCACACCTCGACCCACTTAGCATATCCCCAGTCCTGCTTTGTCTTGGGATGTCCAGGGGCTACAACCTGAGATGACCACCTGGCCAGTTTAACATACTTATTAGTATCACACACACACACACACATACCTAGATTTACCATATTTCAACATGGAAGTGCGAGCTCCGGCTCACACCAAATGACCAATAGGATCACAAACTATTGAAGGTTGTACCCCTGTCCAGGGCGGAGCAGCCCAAGAAGATAAAATGTATTGTAAAACTTAATTCAGGGTCCTGAGTGTAAGATATATTCCAGTTCTTTTAACCAGGAACTCAGAGAGACGAGGCAGACCACTTGGATATAAAAATAACCGTGCTGGTTTATTCAAAAGATCACAGGTAAAATTAACATTACACGTCCAGGTATCTTCACCTCCAATACAAAAGAATTGGGTTCATTTCTAACATGAGGATACCGTGATCCACTGCAAATAAATGTCCACAACCCGCTTAGAAACAGTAGAAAAACACATCCCTTTTTATGCCAGTATTTGACAGAGTATTAAACCAATGCGCTGACACCTTTGCAGTACATTCAGTGGTATGTAGCAAACAGCAACTGCTAATGGCAAATTTGGTGTAGTGTTACTTTACTGAAATGTAGCCTAAACATGCTGCAGGCCACAGCACAACTAACAAAATCCATGGCAATGTACCTCCTGTTTCTTGTAGAGAAATGTTACATTTTCATTTCATTTTAGTGAAGACTTTTAAGGCTTAACGCAACATTGTCCAAAAGTGTTGCTTACATCACTGAACGTAACTGACATAAACAAACTTGACAGCACCATAACTCATTAGATTGACAGGTGATTGGCAAATAATAATTTGCTGCTGTATTTGATTGGATTGCAGTTTGAGCAGGAGCCAAATTCCTTTTATTGATTGAATGAATGACTGATTGATTGATTGGTTTACAGAGCGAAGTTCTATTGTGTAATGCTTTTAGTTTTATATTGCATGCATTGTAGGCTACATACTGTATATTCTCTGAACCTTTAGGCGAGCTACTCAGAATCAGGTAGCAAACTACTGGTAGCTTGCCAGCAATGTGTTGGAGACCCCTGGTCTATGGTATAAATTAACAATAATGTATGCTTACTTTAATTTTTTATAATTCTTGATAGATTTGTGCTTAAAGGTGCTATGTGTATCATTTAGTATCAAATTATTCTCAGATTTCTTTTAAAAATTACTTTTATTACACAAAAATGATGTTTTGCTGTCTTTCACTACAGGTAACGAGATAAACTACTAGGATTTTGATCAAATACTAAGCCTGATGGGAAATTCTTTATACATACTGTATAAAACCCACTGAAGACTTTTGAGACACACTAGCTGCTATCAGTCATTTCCAGGCTACTCTCATTTGTTTATGCTAATTATCTGAAGCTATCATAGTTAACGTGACAGTGATATAGTGATGTTTAGAAATCCTAGCACCTTTATTATCCAGTGATATAATGTAAACAACAAATCAAAGGCAAGGGGTACTATTCATCTTACAGTAAAGGAGTACCTTTACTGCAGTTAAGTAAGTGTATTTAATTAGAAGAAGTGCAAAATTATATATGAGGCAATAATTCAAATGTGTCACCTTTTGTGGTAGATGCAGAGGCACGGCAGTCTGGCTATGGTGTCCCCTTGCTGCAGTTCCTCTAGACAGATGACACACTCACCGGCATCCCTCGCCAACACATCATCTAAGGTGGCAGGCACACAGAGCAGAACACATATCAGTATGCACCAAAAACAACACATTTCAGACTCTTGGCATCATACATCACACAGCAGTGAGCAGCAGAGAGAGCAGGCCGGTGCATTACAACAGATACAGTCGTTAGTTATGAATTAGGAGCCTCTTGTCTGTTTCCAGAGTAAAGATATCAAAGTCTCCATCATTTTTTATTTACTTCCATAGTTGTACAGTGATGAATGCAGGCTTTTCAGAGGTCTTAAAAGGTCTGCACACTGTAAGACTTTGGAAAGTAGTTCTATTAAATTTTTAAAGAGTTTCTTTTTCAGGAGCTTTTACTCTACATTACATTTACTCTCATGTAGTCCAGGATGCACTAGGAAGAAAGAACATCTAAGTATAGCAATATAGTAAATGTTGTGTTATACTACATACTATACTATATACGTCAAGTTTATCACATTCTGTTTTATCCACATGCATATGTACCTTTATACACAGGCAATATTTTGCTTTCATTGTTTCTTACTAAATAGTGTAGTTATTTTAAGAAGAAAACACCACTCAACAGTCAAAGTGTTTACTGGTTAAAATGCTCTAAGATTTTTTGCTTTTTAGATTTCTTACTACATTTAGTAATCATTTAAAATAACATCTCTCCCTATCAAGAAATATGAACCCTAAGACTGTTCATGATTGATCATGGTCGCCAGTTGTCATAGTAGCTGAGTGCACTTTCTAGAATGTAAGGTTTTCAAGTCCACAGCAGACAGAAAAAGAAGAAATCAAACAAATGCAGATAGAAGTGAACCTTTGAAAGGATTTAAGACAAGTAAAAAACAAAAATCAGACTGCAAATGGAACTGTTACACACCAGAATGTCTCATCTGCAGCTTTAAGCTACATGCTAACATTAGTATGTAGCTCAGATCTAATTATATAGCTCATGTACTAATTAGCAACAGCTGAGACTAATGGAAATGGCACTAGTTTTGTAGGCATTTAGTCATTAACTAAAGTACTAACTGGACCAATTAAAAGTTTGCCCTAATGCTGGCACTAGATGAAAAGTCACCAATGTGATTACAGTTCATCCTCAGGGAAACATGAATGTATGCGTCAAATTTCATGGAAATCCACACTAATGTCAACCCCATTTTGACGCTAGGCAAAATGATCACCAATGTCAATAGGAGACCATGAATATCTGTACAGTTCTAAGTGTTGGGATACCTCACAGAATAAACTGTGACCTTCAGGTGATTAGGGGTCACCAATGTCAGTACAGCTTATAGTTGTTGAGATATTTCAGTGTGGTGACAGGTGTTTCTATTACTTCATCCATTAGTATATCAATGAAACTAGGCTAAGTAACAGAACAACTCACTGAATAATGTAGAGAACAGTTCAACAGAAGCACAAAAAAAATACAGTTGAATCAGTGTGAACATGAATTGAACATTATGACCTCCATGAAGATGAATTTATCGACTGTTGGATGAGATTGCATTAATTTTAGCTAGATGTACCTAATAAACTGCCAAATGAGCACAGTAAAGCATGTGTATCATAATATGACATGGTGTCATAACACAACAGTGCCAGTGCAGAATAAAGTTTTGAACTTGGCAGATAATATACTGTAGTGCGGCATGTTACAGTAATATAAGGGATATCTTACACACAAACTATAACACATTGATGTTTTGGGTAAAATGGTGATCCTCAAAATCTTTTTTTCAGCTACTATGCAGGTTGATGGGTCCCAAAAGTTTCATAACACCTAATTTCAAATTTGTCACTGTGGGGCCCAGCTACTGACTCTGCAGCCTGGTGGCTGCTCCAGTTTGACATTGGCTCAATGGTAAAGCCGAGGCTGAAACGGTTGTCTAGGAGCCAATAGAATGTAGATTGAGTATTTACAGTCTTTCTGTAAGTAAGAAAAAGCAATGTAATACATCATTTAAACTTAAGCTCCTGTATTCAGAGGTTTAGTTGCAGCTGCATCAAGTGTTCTTTTGGCCACTTGAGGAACAAACTGTAAACACGTCACTGACGTGACTGTGCACAAACATCTTCAGTGCTGATGGATTAGGAAGATAGATAAATAGATAGATAGATAGATAGGATATGGGCCAGAAAAAGAGGAGTCGATTGTGAGGTGGAATAAAAGTCAGAAGACACTCTGACTGCAAATCAGCTTAGTTCTTCAACAAACTCCCATAACCACCCACCCTCTCCCTTTCACTGCACATCTCTCACCTCTCCTGACCCCCCTCCTCTCTTCTGTTGTTCCTTGTAGCACATCCCTCCATCCTCCTGAAAACACCCAGCATCTCTCAGTGTTCTGGATAATGTTAGGTATTTTTAGTCAGATAGATATTGGATAGATACTTTATATATTTGAAATGTTTAGTGGAGATAGGGTGTCTAGTTAGACTGTTAAATGCTTAGGCCTGCTTATGAGTTTCTACAGGGCACTTCTGGTCAAGGATACCAGAGAGAAGAGTTGATGACTGTCAGCAGACAGGGTGTTTAATATTATTATTACAATGTGTATAACTGTAGCCTTAGCCATAATGTTCTTATGTTTAAGACACGACATGTACTAGAGGTCGTGAGAATGTTTTTAGTTACACACCACTTAACCAACAGACATACACATTCACACGTTGATTTGCTTCATGTTTTGACTACTGCTAGAGCCAGCTGCAAAGCTGGTAACAGAGACGTCCCAGTTGACGTTTCTGTATAGTATGGGGCTAGCCCAACCGAAGTGATAAAATGTATAGTCATGGTGGGCTCAGGGTCTTTCATCTTACATCTGCCTGCATGCATGTTGGAGGTGCAAGACACTTGAGCGTGTAATGTTAATTTTACCTGTGATCCTTTGAATAAATCAGCATTGTTTTGAAGTTACTTGGACTGCCTCGTCTCTCAGAGTTAGCATGGTAAGACGGACCATATCCTACAACGTGGTGCCGTGACCCGCGACCCAGCTGAACTCTGCAAGACGACCGGTCCATTTCCTGAGTAATGGTCCCGGACCACCAACAGCGGTATTCCTGTGCCAGGCTGAGCTGGAGATCCGATATGCGGTCCTGAGCTGAATTCTTCCCTGATGAGAGAGTGGCCTCCTGGTTGCAGTCAGAGCTGTGAGCAGTCCCATACATCAACTGGCCGGCCAGAAATGATAGGTAAGTGGAACCTTTGTAATACATAAACTCCGCACATTGAATTTATTCTAAATTACAGTTGATGTGTGGAGCTGTCCACTCTCGACGTTCTAAATTTGTTTCTAA
>NW_018128029.1:708257-709072 GCF_001952655.1 Monopterus albus | reverse complement strand
TCTCTGCCATAAGACAGCGAGTTTGTTACAGAGGAACAAAACAGAAGCTAAACTTAAAGAATGTGAGACATTTTTACAGGACAGTGTCTGTTTTCTGCGAGAATTTGAAAAAATTCAAAGAGCCACATCTACTTTTACAACAGCACGTCTCTGAAGTTCCTTCTCCTCTGACAAGAGAGGACACACACCCTCAGCCGCTCCTACTCACACAGAAGAGCCAGACTTTCAAAATAAAGCTCACCACCAAATGCCGTTACGTGCTTTTGCTGAGACTGAACACAGTGGTTCATCATTAGTTGTGATTAAAGGAGGTATTTTAAAAACAGCCAGTTTTCCCGGTAAGGAGGAAGACTGGACTAGTGCACAACAGTATTTAGATGCTGTGATTGCAGAATCTGGCATATACATTGCTCCTACTGAGGCGCCAGGCACTTCTGGTCGAAGTAGTGCAGTTGGCCCGGCCAGTATAAGGAATTTGCTGCAAGAGTGTGATCCTATAGTTAAGACTCAGACTTCCAGTGTTTGTACTGCTTCTGCTGCACGGAATAAAAAGCATGATTGTCACGGGGCAGTGCAAGTTGGGTCTGAAAGTGATAGATCTGATGAGTGGGGTGACAGAGGTCATCCCTATTCTGCCTCTTTAAAATGCAGTAGTAAACGTGGAGGAAATATACAGTGGGTACAAAAAGTATTCAGACCCCCTTAAATTTTTCACTCTTTGTTATATTGCAGCCATATGCTAAAATCATTTAAGTTCATTTTTTTTCCTCATTAATGTACACACAGCACCCCATATTGACAGAAAACACAGAATT
>NW_018128029.1:686952-693421 GCF_001952655.1 Monopterus albus | reverse complement strand
GTTAAATGCTTAGGCCTGCTTATGAGTTTCTACAGGGCACTTCTGGTCAAGGATACCAGAGAGAAGAGTTGATGACTGTCAGCAGACAGGGTGTTTAATATTATTATTACAACGTGTATAACTGTAGCCTTAGCCATAATATGGTCTTATGTTTAAGTCACGACATGTTACTAGAGGTCGTGAGAATGTTTTTAGCTACACACCACTTAATCAACAGAACACACATACACACACACATTGATTTGCTTCATGTTTTGACTACTGCTATGACCAGCTGCAGAGCTGGTAACAGCGACGTCTCGGTTGACGTTTCTGTGTAGTATGGGGCTAGCCCAACCGAAGTGATATAATGTATAGGCCTGGTGGGTTCAGGGTCTTTCATCTTACATCTGCCTGCGTGCATGTTGGAGGTGCAAGACACTTGAGTGTGTAATGTTAATTTTTCCTGTGATCCTTTGAATAAATCAGCACTGTTTTGAAGTTACTTGGACTGCCTCGTCTCTCAGAGTTAGCATGGTAAGACGGACCATATCCTACAATAACAATATAGCAGCTCTGCTCCTCCTCTTTGTTAAAGTTTCTTAATTTACAACCCCAATCAGGAAAAACTCAAAGATTAATCAACTCCCAAAAAAGTCAGCATAGTTCCTTAAGTGACAAGATTTTGCCTATTCAACAGTAAGTGCAGTATGTATTAAATCTAAAGTTAGCACCAAGCTTTAGTAATCAAGTGCAGAGGTGTTCAATCTTGTTTCCTTCACCTGTAAAATGTTTTAAAACAAGGTCATCTGGATAAAGTTAGAGCCCTAACTCAGCTTAAAACTCTCTACATTAATCACAGCTGGTAAAAATGCAGCTGCAAGGCTTTTATGTGCATTAAGATGCTGTATAACCCCCGTTCCAGCTAACCTGACTCCCACTGACTTTTACAGCCGATTGTTATTTGTAAATGCTTTAGTGATCTTGCAGCTATATTATGAACCAGCACGTGATCTGCAACCCTGTCTGCTGAATCTGAAACTAGGCCATTGCAGTACAAAAGGCAGTAGCACATTGTAGTACACTAGAGAACAGAATAAAAGTGTGCTAGCATTATCCAGAAGCCATAATGTGCATATGTAAGTGCGGAACATATTGGTTCTCCACCCCAAATGTAGAAACCTAGTATTCCTTTTCTGCTCTGACACCCTATCTCAGAACAATAAATTATTTTATGATGTGATGTTTATGTCTAAGGTTTGGTTAGGTTTAGGTACAAAAACAACATGGATTAACAGGTGAGCTGGATAATTTTGTTCACAATTTGTCATGATCCTGAATCTGTTGGTTCATCAAAAGTCTTGACTTGTTCTTATGGGAACATGTCTGTAATCTCAAAGCAGGAGCAGGTTTGTTCCGTGTAAACAAGATAACAGCTCAGATTTAAACAGAGCTGAAATATCAAGAGACCCACTAACATCAGAGCGATTAAAATAAGACATGTTTAAAGAAGAAGTATTGAGAGATCGACTGAACCCTTTGGCCCATCCTGAATTGCTCTTGGCTTCTCTGAATCACAGCGCCAAACCCTGGCTTCCTTGTCACATTCTGTGTCCTCCATTGTCCTCACCTCTTCATACAACCCTCCTGACTTCTATGTCTGTATGTGGGCCCCTCATTGTCTGGGGCTAAATTTAGTGGGACACATTAAAATACCATCATACAAAGTCAAAGCCCAGAAGAGATCCGGTGATCATCTCACATGGATTCATGTGCAACCTATAACCCTCACCTGCTTCACACAAACTGATGCACAGTATGTGCAGACACATGCACACAGTGCAGACAAGCAGGCAAGCACAGAGAAAAATACATTTAGTACATTTAAATTTATGCAAGAAATGAAAACCATAATCTGTAACTTTGTGTCAGGACAGCAAAGATGAGACATTTAGTCACATTTGTGAAATTATTCCACAATGAAAATGTCAGGACAGTCTCTTAGCATCTCCAACTTTAGCAAATGTGTTTAGAGTTCAACCGCACTATACTTACTTTATTTATTTATTGGGGTTGAAATATGCCCCAAAACTCATCTTAATGTGGAGAGGTGTTGTCAAAGGTGACTTTCACACTGAAGCTTCAATCCAGTATTGTCTACCGGAAGACTTTGCTATGGCTGACATTTAGCATGCTCTGGATTCCTGCATTAACTGAGACAGTGAACACAATGAGGATGTAGATGGGTGGAGCCCACAGAGAATAAAGAATAATAGAAAAAAAAACAATAAAAATGGCGGGAACATGGATGTATTAAATGAGAACTGGATACCAAATTACTAGGCGCTACCTACTCATTCGTCTGACAGTTGCTCATTGACATACTCTGAAAATAATTCTTCATGCTTCCAAATTCCAGCCCTAAATATTACCTGGCTGCTCCACCCACTTCTGTGTTTTTGGGCTCATAGAGCACACGCACCTACAACAAGCCAAGTCTTCTGCCATCTTCTGGCTGACTTCCAGTTGGCTCCACACATAAAAATGGGGTGAGGCTCTGTTAGACTTTACAAATGATAGTGAATCAAATTCTGATAATAAAGAGTCATTTTCCAGGGTTTGTGACACTTTGAAGGATATATTCACCATTTTAGAGCTGTTCTTTTCCCCAAAATTTTATAGGCTATAGAAAAAATGTCTTTTGGGCCAGTGTGCATCACATGATGAGTTGTAGTCATGCTGTTTGGCCACTATGCCTAATATGCTTCACAACTCATCGCTGCTTGTGGGGCTTTACTGGGAGCAGCTGAGTTGTTTGCTTTTGAGTCTCTTGCTATCATTACCTTGTTTTCCAGAACTGTAAGGATGACATACTTTTGTAGGCCAGCTTGGAAGTTAGCATCACCCTGGTTCCTTTGACAAAAAGCCCATGGTATTTTTCTATAGGCTTTTGGATTATTGTAGAAAATAAGCTCTGTGACGAACAACAGTTTATGACACTTACATTTTTGTGCAGCAAGATGAGCTTCACCAGTGATCACAAACTTTATGATTTCTGAAAGCCAAATACAATTGCCAGAAGTAAAAAGCTATTGTTAGGCTATAAAGACACTACACCACGGTCTTTTGACTTCAACGTCACCACCATGGCTTCCAACTTGTATTTCGATTTAGCGCACTTATCCCTTTCCTCTTAGCGTGACCTGACAGAATAGTTTGCAAAGGTGAGTTTAAACACAACAAGGCTGTAAACGCGAACTCGTGATGTGGACTTGTAGATGAGTCGCCACAATGACATGTAAAATCACAGACAGCCTCTATAGTCTCATTTAGCCACCTGTTAGCTACCACCTTTTTAAGACATGTAAAAGCATAAAAGATCAACCCTTCAAGTGTTTGATTTATTATCTGATCTGATTATTCCTGCATCTGTTGCACAGTCAGTGTGTGTATGTGTAATGGCCTTGCTCAGAGATGTGCTGATGTGCAACACTCAGTAGGCCCATGTGAAAGACAATAGACAATAGATGCCTGAGTATGCTGGGAAATGAGATAGGCTGGTGCTCCTTTTGTAGGTCTCAAAAACCCAGGAGAACTGAAAAAGGGAAAGACAAGGAGAGGGAGACAAAAAAGACAGAGAAACCACAGAGAGATTAGACAGTGGCAACAGAGTTGGGGAGTCAGAGGAGAGAGGGACAGAGGGAGAATGAAAGAGATTAATTTCCTGGAAATAAAGAGTGACAGGACTGACACAGCCAAAAAAAGAGGAGTTATGGGAGTCTTTCTCCTTTTACCCTCTCCCCTCTTGTCCGTTTTCTGCCACCAGGGTACTCCATCACTATGGATCCCATCTTCACTAAGACAATTTCACACTCTTCTTTCTGTCTCTATCTTTCAATCTTCTTTCCCGTCAATCCGAAATTAGCTGCAGCATTGAAATTTACATGATTTTTTATTGCACTGGCCTTGTGGGCCTAGCTGGCTACTATTTCTAGAGCTGCAAATTTACTGCTCTCCTCCATCTCCCTCTAACAACTTTACAGGATTTAGTCTATGTGGTTATGTTATCGTTATCATCAGAAACACAGCACCGCTGTCCCCACTGTGCACATACACACAAACACAAGCTCCTACAAGGTGACCTTCAAGCTCCAGATCCGATGTACATGTGCACAGTCTTGAGTCAAACAACTAAATGTCAATCAGTGAGTTGCTAGAGGCAAAGAACAGACATGGTTGCTGTCAATCATGTGTCTCCAGCAGCTAGGAGTGGCAGCCCAGGACATAATTAAAACAGCAGCCTGTTGAAGGAAATCAACAGTAGGCCGGAAGGTAGACACTGTGCCTGCAGCAGTGTTATTACTGTATATCACATGGACACAGAGAAACAATAAATGTTAATATCAGCAACAACTCAGACATCTCTAAGTATCTAAGTCCAGTTAGCTTTTAGAAAGGTGAAACTTGTATATTTTTCTAATGTTAAAGCTGAGATGGACTAACAGACACAACAATTAAAAGTAAATACTAGAAAGTGTTTAAATACCTCACTGCCACAAACAATATGAATAATTCATGGACATTTTATTTCAATGATTAGGATGCTTTTTCCTGAAGTGAAAAATGCATTTAAAAGACATTTCATAAAACTGCAATATTTCACAAGACACAAAAATGTATTAGGTTTTAGAAAAGCTAGGGACAATATTACTTTTAACTGGACAGAACTCAAGTGAATCAAGATCAGTGACACTATACAGAAGTAAACCCACTGTTAGAAATTAATAAATTAGTCAGATAATTATTAGACTTTAATGTGTGTTAGTAATGCAGTTTAGTAAGATTCAAAGTCTGCTCATGTGAGCTCTGTTTCAAGGTTAGAGGATAATGTTGATTCTGAAAAGTGTACCTTGACACCAGTTGTTTTCTTGTATTAATCTTGTGTAAGAATTATGTCTGAATGAATGTTTTAGTTACACATCATGCAAACAACATACACACAAATATTGACATACTCTGAAAATAATTCTTCATGCTTCCAAATTCCAGCCCTAAATATTAGTAGCCTGTAAATATTGATAATATTTACAGGGTACTCTGTAACATATCAGGATATCAAAATGCTTGCATCCTGACAACAGCTTGAATGAAGCAGGACTCACAAGATGGAGTATTTTCTCTGTGGGTGTCCTCCTACAGTTCAACATGGGTAAAATGTCTGTCCATTGCATTCAAAAGATATCAAGAGTCCTGGAATGCTAAACTCAGAGATCAACTCAGCTATCCAGGTCTAATTCAAAGATTTTAAAACTGTGAACCACAGCGCCATGACGAATGCAGAAAAATGCACAAGTGCTATGGAGGAGAACTTAGAAAAGGAGATGATGATGCACTTCAGTCTCACCAACAATGCAGACAGCCATCATACAATTGTTGCCCAACCCTGGGGAAGACCATTTGAATGTAACCAACTATAGGCCTTTATGTCAGCCTAACTGTCTCCATTGATATGTATCTTATCTTTACAGCCGTTCGTATGCGCCATTGAAAGAGGCAGGGATATTACAGGTGTTATAATAGGTGATCAATTTAAGTACAGATGACATATTGTTGACTTTGTCCAGTACATCACACAGTTTTCCAAAAGTTTTAGAAACTGCTAAAATGATTTAGGCAAAAAAAAAAAAAAATTGTCAGCTGCCACCAAACCATTAAATAGTTGTACATGCATTACTGATGCTGGACCAGCTTTTTTATTTGGAAACTAGAGGCGATTAATTATTTGAGTAAGTAGAACATCTATTAATAAAATATTTGATTTGAATGCTACTAATGATATCAATAACAAAATGATAAGTGGACTACTTATAAATGATATTAGTGATCATTTACCAGTATTTTTGGTTTACGATTGCCAGTATAAAAAAGAAAGGCCAAAAACAAAGTTTATTTATTGAAGATGCTATAAGGAAGTTAAAAGAGGACTTTATGGCTCAGGACTGGGAATCGGTTTACAGGGAAGGAGACTTGGACAAGGCACATGAGCAATTTTTATATATATTTAAGTCATTATATGATAAGAACTGTCCTAGAAAGCAGTATAAGACCAATAGGAATTACAGTGAGAAACCGTGGATGAGTAAGGGACTACAGAATGCATGTAAAAAGAAGAATGCGTTATATAGAGGATTTATAAAAAATAAATCAAATATGGTGGAAGAAAAATATAAGAATATAAGACCCCTCCTTGAACCGCCACCTTATTGTGGTGGAGGGGTTTGAGTACCCGAGTGATCCTAGGAGCTATGTTGTCGGGGGCTATATGTCCCTGGTAGGGTCTCCCAAGGCAAACAGGTCCTGGGTGACAGGTCAGACTAAGAGCAGTTCAAAAGCCCCTCATGAATAGACTACGATCAAGTCCCATGACGTCGCCCGGCATGGCGCAGCCGGGGCCCCACCCTGGAGCCAGGCCTGGGGTTGGGGCTCCGAT
>NW_018128029.1:686429-686588 GCF_001952655.1 Monopterus albus | reverse complement strand
GGGATTTTGCCCCGGTGAACGAGAGGGTCGCTTCCCTGCGCCTTCGGGTCGGGGATAGGTCTCTCACTGCCATTTGTGCCGACAAGCCGAATGGCAGTGTGGAGTATCCGGCCTTCTTGGAGTCCCTGGGAGGGGTGCTGGAAAAGGCCCCGACTGGGG
>NW_018128029.1:675207-682544 GCF_001952655.1 Monopterus albus | reverse complement strand
CGTGATGGCGGATTAGACTGGAGTATTGTTGGTGTGGTGTATGAAGATAATATTTTATGTATAGACACTGAATATAAACTTGTGATTTGAATGGTGATGTTAAATGGAATTTAGTTTTGTATTGAGAAACTTAGCAATGTGCTTTTGGAACAGTGAGTATAGGACGTATTGCGTGTAGGATGAAGAGTATGATGAAGTGAGGGTATTATAATGGGATGAGATAGACCGTGGGGAAGTTGGCTTGACGCCGAACGTTGGGTGCATGGCGTGGCTGGTCTATGTTTGATTTAAGGGGCTGGTCGATGAGGAAATTGGTTTGTTTGGTATGTACAATGGATAGGGTGGTGATAGGATGGATATATGGTGGTTGTTGTGGACTGGCACTGCTGTGGGTCTGAGTGTCCGGTGGGCTAATGGTACCATGGTCTAAGAGAGGGGGTAGGACTAGATAAGTGTATACTTCTTCCTACTCCCTTTCAAGCATGTACTATTGGAATGTTGTGATGTCTTATGCGTATTGGTTGAAATGTCGAATCAATTTTGTTTTTCGCAATATCAATTCTTTTAGTTTTACATGCTTGGAAGAAACTTAAATAAATAAATAAAAAATAAATGCTCATTCTTTATTACCTTCTTTAAAGAACAATCTTAAGATGTGGTCTAGCCTGTCTGGCTTGTCACAAGAAAAATTAATGGCACTGTTATGGGGTAAGACAGTTGACAATAACATGCATGTGTAGTAGTCTATGGTTGCACATAAATTTAAGATGGTTAGAGCCATCGGTTGAGTTGGCACCGCTGATGCCTACCTCAGTTCTGTACTGGAAACAAATTCCTTACAGTATGTGTAACATACTTGGCCAAATAAATGGTGATTATCCTTATCCTTATAAGTTGTACATGAAAATGTGTTTCCGTAAACTCTTGTATGAGTCCAATCATAAAATATGTAGTGTGTATTTTGTCTGTGAGAATATGCTTTAAAAAGTTACAACTTCAACAAAATACAAATACATCCATTATCTATACCTCTTATCCTAACAACACTTAGAGACAGACAACCACACACATTCACACTCACCCCTATGGGCAATTTATAGTCACTAATCAACCTAAGCTGCATGTCTTTGGACTGTGGGAGGAAGCCAGAATATCTGGAGATAACCCATGCAGGCACAGGGAGAACATGCAAACTCCACATAGAAAGCCACTGGGTTGGCCAAGGCTTGAACCTAGAACCTTCTTACTGTGAGGCAATGATCACTGCATCACTATGCCACCTGAAACTACACATACAAAGTAAAAATTTACATTTGTGCTTTCCTCAACAGGCATACAAATTTACAACAGTGACCTGGGTCACAGGCATAATGCATTAAGCAGAAGATACATTGATTCCTCAAACTGCACACATTCCTCAAGCTGGACTTTATTCTTGACTCTTGAAGCCCAATGGATGTGCTTTGACAGATATGAAATGACACTTTAGGTTAGATTTAATAGGTCTGGGATAGATATATTTAAATAGTGTTTATTTTATTGATGATTAGTAATTATTATGACCTCAGTTGGGATTGGCTGTGGAAATAGGGAGCTCTCCCATGAGCCAACTTGCTAACCTTTAATCCACCTGTGGCCAGAATAACATTACAGCAACGTTCACTATACCAGAGTTAGATAAATCCCTAGATATCCACAGACAGTTTGAGTGCTGGCTGCAGGATGTGCATCTGCTCTGTGCTGGCACAGCGAGCCCATGATAAAGCTAAGTTAGGTAGTTAGCTGTTAGCATGCTGCTGCCTATTCGGCTTCGGGGACTGAATCTCATCACAATTTCTGTCAAAATTTCACACCTCACTGAGCCTTCTGCAGTGTGCCTTTGGAGCAGGGGTTGGCAAACTACGGCCCGCGGGCCACATCCGGCCCATTGGTCCTTTTAATCCGGCCCGCCAAAGATTGGTACAGGATTGCCCAAATCAAATCATATCATAATTATGACTGCATTCATTTGACCTTGTCCTGTAATGCCTGGCGTTCCACCAGGTGGCGGATTAGGTGCGGTGATACATTGATTTGATTTTGCGGAGCCAGGGCTATTCTCAGTTATTACTCTGCTACTGCTCTGAACCCATCTGCAACAATGAGTGGGCCAAAGAAAAAAAAATTGACAGTGAGTGCCGAGTGTTCAATAAGGAATGGACAACTAAATATTTTTTTTACTGAAGTCCAGTCAAAGGTTGTATGCCAAGAAACCCTTGCCGTTTTAAAGGAATACAACATCAGCCATCACTTTTCTACCAAGCATGCTAATTATGCTAACAACCAGTCAACGCAAGAACGGACGGCTACTGCTCAGAGGCTGGCAGCTAGTTTGCAGGCTCAGCAAAACACCTTTATCTGACAAACTGCCATCCAAGAATCAAGCACGAAGGCAGGTTTTTTGCTTGCATTCAAATTAGCAAAGACCAGCAAGCCTTTCTCCGAAGGGGAGTTTCTCAAAGAGTGCATGGTAGAGACAGCAGGTATTTTGTGTCCTGAGAGCAAGAACAAATTTGAAAAAATTTGCTTATCATGCAGGACAGTGACTCACTGTGTTGAGATAATTGATGAAGACTTAGCTAGCAAGCTAAACAAAAAAGCGGAGTCATTTACATTATATTCCTTGGCAGTAATGACATAGAGGACACCGCTCAGCTTTTAATTTTTATCAGAGGGATTAATGACAATTTTGAGATAACAGAGGAGTTTTTGGCCATGGAATCCCTAAAGGGGAAAACGCGGGGAGAGGACTTGTATGACAGAGTGTCGGGGGTCATCGAGAGGCACAAGCTACCTTGGAGTACGCTTGCCAACGTTACCACAGATGGATCGCCAAATTTGACTGGAAAAAATGTCGGGCTGTTCAAAAGAATCCAGGAGAGAGTGAAAGAGGACAACCCTAAGCAGGAGGTAATTTTCCTACACTGCATAATCCACCAGGAAGCACTGTGTAAATCCGTATTGCAGCTTGACCACGTAGTGAAGACAGTTGTAAAGCTCGTTAACTTTATTCGAGCAAGGGGACTTCAGCATCGTCAATTAAGTTTCTTGAAGAAACTGATGCTGATCGCCAGGACTTGCTTTACCACTCTAATGTCTGCTGGTTAGGTTTGGGGAAGTATGTCAATGAGTGTGGGAGCTCAAACAGGAGATTAGCTCATTTTTGGAGCTACTTGAGAAAGCTGACGACTTTCCTGAGCTGAGTGACACAGATTGGCTTTGTGATTTAGCTTTTGCTGGGGACATACTGACACATATGAATGAGCTGAACGTGAAGATACAAGGGAAAGATCAGTATGTGCACACAATGTTCACAAACGTCAGAGCCTTCAAAACCAAGCTAGCTTTATTCTCAAAGCAAATGTCGAATAAGTCATTCACTCATTTCCCCACACTGGCTACGCTGAAAGAGGCCCCTCAACATGTGAAAAAATACAGGAAATCACTGGATGACCTGCACGTAGAATTCTGGCGTCGGTTCTCCGATTTTGGAAAAACTTACAAGTCACTTCAGCTGGTGTCATGTCCCTTCACACAAGACCCTGAAACGGTGCCACAGGAGTTGCAGTTGGAACTGATTGATCTCCAATGTGACACCATCTTAAAAGAGAAGTTCAACTCTCTTAAACTGGATGAGTTTTATGCTTCATTAAGTGCAGCCAAATTTCCAAACATCCAGAAGATGGCACAGAGGATGCTGGTGTTGTTTGGCTCTACCTATGTGTGATGAACAGACTTTTAGTGTGATGAACACCAACAAAGCACCCCACAGATCCCAGTTGAGTGATGAACACCTCAGATCTGTTCTGAGAATTGCCACAACAAAACTTCGATGCACTGGCAAAAAAGGGTGATCAACAACACTGTTCCCACTAAAAGTGAATATAAGTATTAACACTGTAATGCCTTTTATATGTTTATGTTTGATATGTATGCATCTGGTGCAGGCCCGGCCCGTCTATCAAAACCTCATTATCCTTCCTATTACATCATCCTGTCCCACCCATAAAGCCCAAAAGTGGTATTATTAAGTTCTCATGTGACATTAAAAATGGTCATAAAAACATGGCATCACAAGAACTGCTTCTATATCCTCTCTAATATGGCACAATACAGTTTACAAAACTGCAGAAAGTTCTCTCTGAGACTACACTGGGCAGCGGCACAATATTACAGAAATGTCACAAATGGGAAGATTTTACCATTTGATGAGGTTAGAGGGAGACAAATTGAACATTAGCATTTTCTTATTCAAATAAGAACAATGCTCTTCAAATTTCCAAATAAATACCTTCTACTGTAATTATGAGACAAATAAATAATCTTGATTTTTATCCCGAGACAGAAATACTATGTCAGGCTTGTTGCTGTACCACAATTCAGTACAGTGCCTTGCGACAGTATTCGGCCCCCTTGAACTTTGCGACCTTTTGCCACTTTTCAGGCTTCAAACATAAAGATATAAAACTGTAATTTTTTGTGAAGAATCAACAAGTGGGACACAATCATGAAGTGGAACGAAATTTATTGGATATTTCAAACTTTTTTAACAAATAAAAAGCTGAAAAATTGGGCGTGCAAAATTATTCAGCCCCTTTACTTTCAGTGCAGCAAACTCTCTCCAGAAGTTCAGTGAGGATCTCTGAATGATCCAATGTTGACCTAAATGACTAATGATGATAAATAGAATCCACCTGTGTGTAATCAAGTCTCCGTATAAATGCACCTGCACTGTGATAGTCTCAGAGGTCCGTTTAAAGCGCAAAGAGCATCATGAAGTACAAGGAACACACCAGGCAGGTCCAAGATACTGTTGTGCAGAAGTTAAAAGCCGGATTTGGATACAAAAAGATTTCCCAACCTTTAAACATCCCAAGGAGCACTGTGCAAGCGATAATATTGAAATGGAAGGAGTATCAGACCACTGCAAATCTACCAAGACCTGACCGTCCCTCTAAACTTTCAGCTCATACAAAGAGAAGACTGATCAGAGATGCAGCCAAGAGGCCCATGATCACTCTGGATGAACTGCAGAGATCTACAGCTGAGGTCGGAGACTCTGTCCATAGGACAACAATCAGTCGTATACTGCACAAATCTGGCCTTTATGGAAGAGTGGCAAGAAGAAAGCCATTGCTTAAAGATATCCATAAAAAGTGTTGTTTAAAGTTTGCCACAAGCCACCTGGGAGACACACCAAACATGTGGAAGAAGGTGCTCTGGTCAGATGAAACCAAAATCGAACTTTTTGGCAACAATGCAAAACGTTATGTTTGGCGTAAAAGCAACACAGCTCATCACCCTGAACACACCATCCCCACTGTCAAACATGGTGGTGGCAGCATCATGGTTTGGGCCTGCTTTTCTTCAACAGGGACAGGGAAGATGGTTAAAATGGAAATTTTTTTGTATCCAAATCCGGCTTTAAACTTCTCCACAACAGTATCTCAGATCTGCCTGGTGTGTTCCTTGTTCTTCATGATGCTCTCTGCGCTTTAAACGGACCTGTGAGACTGTCACAGTGCAGGTGCATTTATACGGAGACTTGATTACACACAGGTGGATTCTATTTATCATCCTTTGTCATTTAGGTCAACATTGGATCATTCAGAGATCCTCACTGAACTTCTGGAGAGAGTTTGCTGCACTGAAAGTAAAGGGGCTGAATAATTTTGCACGCCCAATTTTTCAGTTTTTTATTTGTTAAAAAAGTTTGAAATATCCAATAAATTTCGTTCCACTTCATGATTGTGTCCCACTTGTTGTTGATTCTTCACAAAAAATTACAGTTTTATATCTTCATGTTTGAAGCCTGAAATGTGGCAAAAGGTCACAAAGTTCAAGGGGGCCGAATACTTTCGCAAGGCACTGTATACAGTAAAGTTCAACACTATGGAGCCTTATGTGAGATGATTTGGAAGCCTGGTTCCCTCATACAGGTCAAGAAGGCCCTATCAACACAAATAAAGATAATTAACTAAATAATATATACATATAACTGTGTTGCACTGTGTAGCTGGACAAGAAAACTCCCTACGGAAAAAACATGCAATGTGTAGAGTGTATACACAGTAAAAAATAGAAAGTAGAAAAAAAAAATACTTTAACTTCCTCTGAGATGTGCTGGTAAACACAAGTCCAAGTACCAAAGCATGCCTTAAAAAATATGGGTCTATAGACTAGCTGAACTCATCTTACAAAAATACACCAGAGACTTTTCTAGATTGTCCCGTTGGTTCCTGTTTCTCATACTGTACATATATGTGATTAGAAGTGACACAATATTGAGTCTTGTACCCCTGGCAAGAATATGTCAGTGAAGCTAACATTTGAGCATGCATTAGTGGTAGGCCTCTAGTTATTACATAAAATATGCTACAGAAATAACCTGTATGTAACCTCATTCTATTTTACAACCACTCTATACCATTACATTACATCCTGTTTCCTAGCGATGACTTATTCCACTTGATTAGGTTGTAAAATTATACTGAATAAAATTTAAAAATTTAGACAGATGCAAGGGCCATTTATTTTTATCTGAAATATGCAACAATTTGTTTAGTGAAGTTGCTGTTGTTTCATTCCTCTATTTGTCCTTCTTATCCTCCCAGCCTTGTGTTGACTTTCTCTTTAGACATTTGCACTAATATTTGATGTGGTTTTGGAAAGGAACTTCCTGCTAAACTAGCAGCTTGAGTTTCTTTAGGTCGCATTCAGGTAGCAGCTGTGGCTCAGGAGTAAAGTAAAGTTGTCCACCAATCGTAGGGTTGGCAGTTTGATGTGTCTGTGGGTGGTGTCTGGGTCCCTCTCTGTCATAACTTAACCAGGGCTGTCGTCCCCTGTTGGCGTTTTCTTTAGGTCCCATAGAGATCTGCTGCCCCTCTGACTAAAATGTCCACACAGTTTTTGCATTAGCAAAAATAAAAGAAAAGGTGTTCAGAGTGAATTGTCTGATATTTAGTACCTCTTCTCTGGTAAATGTAATTGGGTATGGCAGAAGACCAAGCAAACAAGGTAAAACAACAAACACATAAGAGATTGCATGATCCATTGAGACGTTCACTTTTGTCAGGGTAGCGATAGTTCATATTGTCCCTCGTGTAAGTCTTATAGACTCTAGTTACTTTATAAGCTTTAGTTACTTCTCATACCTTTAGTTACCTTTCATAACTTTATTTTCCTTGTTTATACATATTACAGCTGTATTGATGATTGTCCAGAACTACTTAGCTTTTGGTTATTCTTAATACATTTATTTTCCTTGCTTATATATCTTACAATTGTATTGATGAGAA
>NW_018128029.1:672664-675171 GCF_001952655.1 Monopterus albus | reverse complement strand
TGAGGCAGGATGTCTGCATCTCTTTGTGACCAGACAGCCTATTTACATTTTAACAGAGACCTGTTGGCCTGTTTTACACTCGCACCTTGACCCACTTAGCATATCCCCAGTCCTGCTTTGTCTTGGGATGTCCTGCAGAGGCTGGGGGCTACAACCTGAGATGACCACCTGGCCAGTTTAACATACTTATTAGCATCATTCTGTGTACTTGGTGTTTTTATGTTCCTATGTTTTATTTCTCTATTGATATTTTTTACTCTGGATTTGCATTGCTGTGTAAAGTACTTTGGTCGACACAACGTTTTTTTAAAGCGCTATACAAATAAATTTTGATTGATTTTGATTGATTGATGTATTCTAGACCAGGTGTGTGTGTGCGCGTGTGTGTGTGTGTGTGTGTGTGTGTGTGTGTGTGTCTCCGGCACCGTGTTCTTGATCTCGAGGTGCACTGATCAATGGGTGACCTGAGTTGCAGGCCCCCTGTGTGTGATGCTATTAAGTATGTTAAACTGGCCAGGTGGTCATCTCAGGTTGTAGCCCCCGGCCTCTGCAGGACATCCCAAGACAAAGCAAAGCTTGGGATATGCTAAGTGGGTCGAGGTGTGAGTTTAAAACAGGCCTTTGCTAAAATGTAAATCTCCTTGTCTGGTCACAAGAAGATGCAGACATCTAGTCTCTACACAGATATAAGATATATAATCAAGGAAAAATAAATGTATTAAAAATGACCAAAGATCAGTAGTTCTGGACAATCATCAATACAGCTGTAATATGTATAGACAAGGAAAATAAAGTTATGAAAAGTAACTAAATTTATGAAAAGTAACTAAAGGTATGAGAAATAACTAAAGCTGATAAAGTAACATTGAGTCTATAAGATTCAAATCTTACACCTTCCTTTAACCATGTCTCAGTCAGCAACATGAAATCCAGTTTCCGTGATATAAAAAAATCATTCAGAATGAATGTCTTGTTAGTCAACGATCTAAGGTTAATCAAACCCATCTGAATTTATAAAACAAGGTTTGGTGGCTGAGACACACGTCTCAGCGGTCAGAGATTAGACCAATTTACACCCCTTTTCGGATGTCGTGAAAGTTGGCAATATGGATGAGGGGCCGAGAAATCCAGGCCTATGGGCCGAGGCCAACCACAGATGAAGCCAGGCCAGCGAATCATGGTAGGATGACAACAACACCAGCCGGGTCCACGGCGATGGTCAGAGGCATCCGCAAAAGCAGAGCACCAGAGGGCCGTTAGGCAGACAGCCACCCCACGCCTCTTCCCTCATTTTCTGGTACGCTTCCTTCGTGAGCAGACAAAGTAAAAACGCCAAAGATATGCTGGTATCTTTGCCAGTAATGGTGGGACAGTCTTTGAGTTATCCCAGCCCATATAACTGGGACACTTTTCCATAGACGAACGACTATTAAGAAGGACGGCACTATCGTACATTAGTAGAGCTGATGCATTCCGAGTGACAGACAACAGAAACAGCACAAACACTGAAAACAGTAACATACACCAGAGAGGCTGACAGCTGGCCACGAACAGCGGTGCCATCTTGCCACATATCAGCAAGCAAGCGCAGGCAGGGGTTGACCTACTCACACCAAATGACCAATAGGATCACAAACTATTGAAGGTTGCACCCCTGTCCAGGGTGGAGCAGCCCAAGAAGATAAAATGTATTGTAAGAACTTAATTCGGGGTTCAGAGAATGGATTTCCTGCGGGAGCTCTGTCTCTCTGATCTCAGCGCCGTATGGCTCTAACTGTGCTCAGACTTCCAGTAAACTTCCTGTTGATTTTAACGAGTCCTCTCCTGTCTTCACTTCTCGCGCTTTCAATAAAAGAATTTGGGTAAATTCTAACACTTGCCCAAAGCATTGTACCTTTGGACAGTCCCAGATCATGTGCATCAAGGTGTTCGGTGTCCAGAAGACAAGACGTGCATGTTGGGCTGGATCTTACTCCCATCAAGTATCTCTGCTGGGCCATCACATATGCCTCATGACAGCACTTGAAATGAATAAATTGGTGATTGGGGTTATATGAGGCTAATTCACAATTTGACCAAACCTTTCCCCAGTCTATCTCCCTATTAAGGCCAGACATGGCCTTTTCTCACTCCCATATGGCATTTCTTTTTTTCAACTTTTCACTGGCAACAGGAACACGTGACCAATCATGACACAGCTTCCTGGAACGTTGCAATATTGTTACCATAAGTATGGCGCATCAGTCAGCTAAACCTATCTGAGTCATTTATTAAAGTGGTGTTCAGTATATATTTTACCTCAAAACATATGGCCAATTCTGGGTCAAACAGGTCATAATAATTGCTCTCCTGCCTCTTCAAGTGCTGGGGCAGCAGCAACAACTACTTACAATGTCCCATGGTCAAACAATGGCCACGGTACAGTTTCAACCCCTGGACCAAGTTGCCTTTTTATCAATATAGGATGCACTCCTTGTATTTAGCAGACCCATCACCTGCAGGGTGTC
>NW_018128029.1:670247-671978 GCF_001952655.1 Monopterus albus | reverse complement strand
TCCCCCCAGCCACACTATTGGTATCTTGTCCTTTATTGTATGGATACTGATTCAGCATCCATACTGTGTTATCCTGGTATTTATTATTATTATTGTGTGGATGCTGATTCAGCATCCATACTATGTTACCCTGTTCTTTATTATTGTGTGGATGTTTCACAGCATCCACACACTATGTTATCCTGTTATTATAGTGTGGATGCTGTAGCATATAATGTAGATGCACACTATGTAGATTAATTACCCATAAATATGAATTGAAGTACCAGTTTTTAAAGTGGATTAAACTGCACTTAATTAACACATCAATTTAAAAAATAAATCATTGACTCATTGAAGGTATAGTTTGGTCCTGTGCTCCTTGTTTTTCTGTTGCTTTTCCCTGTTTCCCCCTGCCTGTCACAATCTTAGCCAGTGTAATCAGTCGTATTTTTGTTGTTTGTAACATTTATACTTTTTCAGCTATTTAGCATTTTTCAACAAATTTTGCCCTATTCAAATGAATGGGAAAAATATTCACATCTTAATAACTTCAGCATACCTTCAGCTAAAAACACCATTTCAACTGTTTTATATACAGCAACTCTTCAGCTGTCTTTCTCATTCACATTCCCACTCTCACTCTCACTTACTCTCATTCCCCCCCCCACCCACACACACAACCCTACTTGTTTTACCTACTTTTTGGGGACCAGTGGGAATATTTTCACTTCTTAATAAGTTCAGCATATTCAGGTATCAAAATGTTCAGCTTTTGCCCCAGCTAAAAACACAATTTCAACTGTTAACCTATCAGCAACTCTTCAGCTATTCATACCATAAATAGCTTTTTGATATCCTATGGTTTTTTGCATAAATGTTGTTTACATTTTATGCCTCATTTCAATATCCACACCCTAGTAGTCCTCAGTGTGTAGGACCAATCTCTCTCTCTCTCTCTCACACACACACACACCTACTTGTTTTACCTACTTTGTGGGGGCCACTGGGAAAATATTCACACCTTAATAAGTTCAGCATACTTTCAGCTACAAAAGCCATCCAGGTATAAAAATGTTCAGCTCTTTAGGGGCATTCCTACAATATTAATCTTTTTTCAGCAAATTTTGCCCCTTTCAAATGAATGGGCACAACCTAAGTTCAGCAACTCTTCAGCTATTCATACTGTAAACTGCTTTTTCATATCTTTTATGAGTTTTTTTGCATAATTGCTGTTTACATTTACTATGGTGTCCAGTTTTCATCATGTCTGCATAGGAAACCTGAGACACATCATTTGGATTTGTGTGGTTTACCTGGTAGCCATGAGAAGGGCCTGCTTCATCATTGTGACATACTCTTTTTACCATGTCAGCATACCATACCTTTGGTATAGGTGAAACTTTATGTTGACAACCCTGTTGTACACCTTCAGCTGTACACTGTAGGCACTTTTACCTCTGTACAGCTCTGAAAACTTTCTGCTGCTTCACCTGTTGCTGTACGCTGAAGGTCATTCATCCTCTGCCAGCGGAGATTCACAGCTTGACTTTTTTACCTTTCAGTGCCATTATGTTCAAAGATCAAAAATATTACCCTTTGTATGAAATTGACAGCTATTTATTGGAGATTTATTTACAATCCCACCTAAATTATGAATCACACAAAATCATAAATACAACAAACTGCTTGCTTTGTTAAACAAAGTTATTTCAATTCTGCCAGAAGAATTAAACTCCAGAAAACAATTTA
>NW_018128029.1:668070-669015 GCF_001952655.1 Monopterus albus | reverse complement strand
AGACTCAAGCAGCTTCGTCATGCCAAAGAGGAGGCTTATAGAAGTGGGGACAGGACTCTGTACAGCCAGGCAAGGAACATACTGACAAGGGAGATCAGAGCAGCAAAGAGGAGCTACTCTGAAAAGCTCAAAACTCAGCCAAAAAACAAAGGATCAGAAAGGCACCAGGCCCAGATGGTGTGACCCCCCCCCTCCTGCCTGAAAGTCTATGCTAATCAGCTGGCCCCCCATCTTGAACAGGTCACTAGAGCTGTGTGAAGGCCCCTCCTGCTTCAAATGCTCCACCATCATCCCAGTCCCCAAAAAAAAAACCCCCATCAGTGGACTGAACGACCACAGACTTGTCGCCCCGACATCTGTAGTTATGAAGTCCTTTGAAAGACTGGTGTTGGCCCATCTGAAGGACACAGTAGACCCCCTGCTAGTTAAGATGGCATTGCATTGCATCCTGCAATACACCTAGACTCCCCAGGGACCTATGCACTGGCCCTCTTTGTTGACTTCAGCTTGGCATTTAACACCATCATCCCGGACATCCTCCACTCCAAACTGACCCAGCTCACTGTGCCTGCCCCCACCTGTCAGTGGATTACTAGCTTTCTGACAGACAGGAAGCAGCAGGTGAGGCTGGAGAAAACCACATCCAGCACCTAGACAATAAGCACAGGCGCCCCCCAGGGATGTGTGCTCTCCCCTCTGCTGCTTTCATTCTACACCAATAACTGCATCTCAAAGGGCCTGTCTGTCAAGCTCCTTAAGTTTGCTGATGATACAATGGTCATTGGTCTCACCCGAGATGGCGACGAGTCCGCCTACAGGCAGGAGGCTGAGCAGCTGGTCCTGTGGTGTAGCTGCAACAACTTGGAGCTGAACACACTCAGAATTGTGGAGATGACAGTGGACTTCAGGACAAACTCCCCCACCTTACCCCCCCCCCACCACCCT
>NW_018128029.1:663445-667164 GCF_001952655.1 Monopterus albus | reverse complement strand
GGCATAGAGCAAACCTGACAACCTGTACATCTGTATTCACTTCAATGCCACACTTCTGCTTTAACATTTGTGTTTATGAAACTCAAAATGTTTCAGTTTTTGGTGAGAATCTCCTAAATGCATAAATTCTATTATATGTTCATTATTGAGGTCATAGTTAAAGGTGGTGTTGTACTGGACTATATTGTATTCAGAGGTGTCTGTATATTTTTGTCCTGCCCATTGACATACATGAGAAGGTCAGAATATTACGATCACCTCTGAATATAATTAGGTTCAGTACAACAGCACCTTTAACATTTTGAGCTTCATAAACACAGATGTTAAGGCAGAAGTGTTGTACTGAAGTGCATACAATTGTACAGCTGTACCTAATAAAGTGGCCAGTGAGTGTACATATTCATGTTATGCAGTCTTATTTTATATTCAGCATGAGTACTTCTCTACTTACAAAGTAAAGCACAGGGCAGGATCAACATTCTGTGTCTGAGAGGAAACAATATTTTAATATCTGCTGTACATGTGTAAATATGCAATGACTCACTGCAGTTACTGTACAACTAGCCAGTATTCAAAAACAAAACAGGAAAATAAGCTAAATATATAGTTGGCAAAATTCTGCTCCCTGTTAGTACCAGTTTGGCTGTAAATATTTTTTTCTTGTAACTGTCAATTAGCAAGAGCTATCATAAGAACACAAGAGTAGTTACGACACTGTAAGAGTCAGACATTTGCGAGTAGCAGCTGTTAATCATGGCCTGCACGCACATTACCTCGTTACCTTATGCAGGAGTGTGGCTTGTGCTGTAGTTAGCAACAATGACATTGTGGGAAAAAGCAATAAGTTAGATGTCTCAACTCCCAAACAGTTTCAACTCCCATTTACCATGTATGCTGCCATGTGAATTACTCTGTAAAGTCACATTTAGTGCTACATTATGTTTATCCATTAAACCTTCAGTTAACATGCTACCGTTAGCTTAGCGGTTGACATTAACAACGTTGCTAACGAGCTAATAGTTAGCTCGTTAATTAGCTCATCACAAGTAGTCCCGTCTTTGCCTTCATACTGTCGTGACACCAGTTACATATAAGCAAGAAGCCAGTTGTATATCTTTTAAACCACCTAAGTTAAATTTTTACTGTTAAAAAAAACTACAGTAAGTGCACTCACCCAAAAACACGGCAGACAGGAGATGGACGGACAACTCAGCTAATACGCTTCAGCTGTGTAATGGCTGCATTCAGGGACACTCAAATCCCACTATCATGGTTGCATTCAGGTGCACTCGGAAATTCCAGCTTCGAGAGTCGCAAAAATTATATTCGGTGACTTTTATACCTGAAATGCATTACTTAAAACGCTCCACTTATCTGTCATACTGTTACACGGTTGTGCATATTGAACCGTCATGCTACCAGGTTAAATAGAGGTATGAACAAAAATAATGCACATAATAATGCTCCCTTCATGAAACACTTCAGCACTTAGTTCTAAAATGTGCTTCAGTGAAACTACAGCTGCTGTTGTTGTCATTCTCTGAACCTTGTGGATTGTACCACTCCTCTGTTTGAGATTGTGTGCTCTTTCTATGTACACTAGATCAGTGTTTCTCAACTGGTGTCACCCTGGCACCCACTTTGCAACCCACTTCAAATGTCCACGACCAACCAGTACAGGATTTCAAATAAATTAAATTAGAAACCTTTTTTAAAAAACATAGTCAGTACAACCTTTGTGTCAGATTTTTCTGTCTGCATTAAGGAAATGTTACTCAAAAATAAACATAAACACCACAACTGCTGCATAACACAACATAAATACAACAGTTGAATAACACAACAGGGTGCTGTATGTCAAAGTGGAGAAGCCACTTTAACACAGATAGGTTGTTGTGAACAGTAGGATTGTTTGACTGCCAATGTAGCGAGGGAGGGATATTCAGAAATCACATATTTGCACCGGAAATGGGGGAGGCTTACCTCATCAAATATCTTTCTCAGCATCTGGTCACATGACAGCTCGACCATCTGATTCTTCTTGCTGCTTGGCAACACAACGCTTTCCATGTCAGTTCCAAAGGGATCTCTTATCCAGTGACCATTGTCATGTTTCTCTGGAAAGCAGTCCTCAAAGAAAGCATGTAGACTGGTCAGATGCGCAGTGATAGTTATTTTCAGAGAATTTTTGGCCGCTGTATTTAGCTCTCCTGCTGCGTGGTAAGTGTTGGGAAACATGTCAAGTCTGTTTTTAGTCAGTGATTTATCCACAACCTCAACTTCTTTTTGAAGGCAGTGACTTTGTCAGTCTGTTCAAAGATGTGTCCTCTCCCCTGCATAGACAGATTTAAAGTGTTGAGGTGCTCGAAGCCAGCCACACGAGCCAGAGTTCATCGCTGAACATTTCAGTGTATGAGGAGTTATTGTATGAGAGGAAGGCGGCGATTTCATGTTTAAGCTCATAAACACAACATTTTCCCCTCGAAAACCAGTGAACCTCTGGATGATACAACTGGATGTGCTCTCATCCCAGGTCTTTGCACAGCTGTGTGAAACAGCGGCTGCTCTTGGCACTCCGTTTAATGTAGTTCACTATTTTTATGGCACCTTTCAGTGCTGTGTCAAGCACTGGCACCATATCCTTAGCCACAAGTGCTTCTCGGTGAAGAAAGCAGGGAGTCCACATCGCATTCAGCGCTCTCTCCAGGATTTTCTTCACAACTCCTGAGTTTTTTCCAGTCATGGAAGCTGCGCCATCAGTTGTTACCCCCACACAATTGTACCAATGCAGTCCCACAAAGTCCAAAAACAAATCAATAGTGTTGAAAATGTCCTCTGCCTTTGTGTTTTCCATACTTTGTGAGGCCTGTTGATACACACAATTTCAGCTTTTGATTTCATCTTATATACAGTAATTATTCATCTTTTTGCTTTCATCTTTCATAGTTATTCAAGTTTTCAACTTCCACAATTGTTCAGCCCTGCATCTCATGCTCATGCGAGCATCCACACTCTTATCTTCTTCTTTATTATTGTGTGGATGCGTAAGCATGCGTAAGCATCCACACTATGTTATCCTGTTCTTTATTTGTGTGGATGCGTAAGCATCCACACTATGTTATGCAGTTCTTTATTAGTATTATTATTCTGGTTTCTACCACTGTTTTTCAGCATCTAATTTCTGCAGCATCTAGAAGAGCCATTATCAAACTGCTTATCTCCTTAAGGACGTGTGCTTGTATACAACTTTTTAAATAACTTTTATACTTTTTAAGATATTCAGCTTTTTTTACAGAAATTTCCCCATTGGAAATAAATGGGGAAAAGTTAGAAGCTTAATATCTCCAGCATACCTTGTGCTAGAAACGCCATTTCAACTCTGTTCAACTCGTGAGACGTTCAGCGACCAATGGTGCATCTTGATATCTTTTATGGTTTTTTTTATAATCGACATTTATATTTTGTCTATTTGTCCATAGACAAAGCATGGGCCAATGCAGTGCAATGCCATTGGTAGCTATGCGTCACGTGACTCCCCCGATCTAGCAGCTCTCGCTATGCTTTTCCTCTTCCTCTTGCCGCTTTTGTGCTCCTATTATGCCATTCTTAAGCTTTATACACATATAATAGATGACAATCGTAGAGAAAATTGTCACGAATTCAGCTGTCAGTGTTACTGAGATGGGATGAATGGTATTTGCGTAAGTCGCTCATTCCAG
>NW_018128029.1:656993-661464 GCF_001952655.1 Monopterus albus | reverse complement strand
TATTCAACTCGTGAGACATTCAGCTACCAATGGTGCAAAAATCATCTTCATATCGTTTATGGGTTTTTTTTATAATTGACATATATATTTTGTCTATTTGTCCATAGTCAAAGCATGGGCCAATGCAGTGCAATGCCTTTGGTAGCTATGCGTCACGTGACTCCCCCGGTCTAGCAGCTCTCCTGTGCTTGTCCTCTTCCTCTTGCCGCTTTTCTGCTCCTATTATGCCATTCTTAAGCTTTATACACATATAATAGATGACAATCGTAGAGAAAATTGTCACGAATTCAGCTGTCAGTGTTACTGAGATGGGATGAATGGTATTTGCGTAAGTCGCTCATTCCAGGCATACTGTCTCACTGCTCTATAGACTTACGGTCAATACAGAAGATCCGCTGAAACAAAACGTTGGCATATTTGTAAATCGTAACTGTTCCTTCATTTTGTTTAATCTTGACATAATACAACAGTGGAATAGCACAACAAAGTGCTGTATATATTAATATTGGGTGTCACGTTTGCTCATCGCCGTCTCTCGTTCTGTTGCTCCCTGACTTGCAGTCAAATAATACGCGCTGGAAGGAAAACGTTTTTGTAATTATAAAACGCCACGGTTCCTTCAATTTGTTTAATATCATGACATAATACAACAGTGTAATAACACAACAGGGTGCTCTATTTGTTTGAATGCAGAAATGCACGTCTGGTTGTCGCTCCCTGCTTCTCTCTGCAGACGCTGTCAACAGCTGCCTGTCAACTGTATTCAACTCGTGAGAAGTTGAACCTTAATATCTCAGGCATACTGTGGGCTAGAAACGCCATTTCAAATGTATTCAACCCATGCCATAATCAGGTATTGATGATGTAAATATCTGCTTGATATCTTTTACGATTTATTTTTTATCAATATTTATATTTTGTCTACCTCTCCATTCAAAGTCAGTGCTTTGTGGAGCCGCTGTGAGTCTCCGCTCTAGCTTCGTCTGTCTGTGTGCTTTCAACAATCTAAAAAGATCGCTCTGCTGACTAGCTACATATAGTTTAATGCCTTTTATGTAAACATACTAGACTGTTATGAACAAGCCTGACCAAAGAAGGATTATATCAAAACTGAGGTAAGCTTATTATTAATTTACTTTGAACGTGGCAGAGGCTGACTTAGTCCACTAACATTATGATAGGCTGCTAACAGCTAGCGAACTAGACACAAAGCGCTAAGTTTACAATGATTCATGTGAACTGTTTAGTTAAGGTTACACAGTGTTTGTACTCAGGCATGTGAACACTGAATAATTTTTCAACACTCTCATTGACTTTTTATAAGCGAATCATACTTCAATCATACTGAATCATACTAATTCATACTTTTTAAAATATTCAGCTTTATTCTGAAAATTTTGCCCCATTCAAATGAATGGGGAAATTCAACTTCAGCATACTTTCAGCTATTTCAGCTATCAAAATGTTCAACTCTTCAAGGACATTCATGCTTCTATTCAGAGGTTTTCTAAACTTCATACTTTTATAATATTTAGCTTTATTCTGAAAATATTTCCCCATTCAAATGAATGAGAAATTTTAACTTCAGCATACCATTATCTATTTCAGGTACTAAAATGTTTAGCTCTTCCAGGACAGTCATGCTTCTCTTCAGAGGATTTCTAAACTTCATACAATTGAAATATTTAGCTTTATAATGAAAATCTTGCTCACTCAAATGAATGGGAAATTTCAACTTAAGCATAATTTCAGGTATCAAAATGTTCAGCTCTTCAAGGACATTCATGCTTCTATTCAGAGGTTTTCTAAACTTCATACTTTTATAATATTTAGCTTTATTCTGAAAATATTTCCCCATTCAAATGAATGAGAAATTTTAACTTCAGCATACCATTATCTATTTCAGGTACTAAAATGTTTAGCTCTTCCAGGACAGTCATGCTTCTCTTCAGAGGATTTCTAAACTTCATACAATTGAAATATTTAGCTTTATAATGAAAATCTTGCTCACTCAAATGAATGGGAAATTTCAACTTAAGCATAATTTCAGGTATCAAAATGTTCAGCTCTTCAAGGACATTCATGCTTCTATTCAGAGGTTTTCTAAACTTCATACTTTTATAATATTTAGCTTTATTCTGAAAATATTTCCCCATTCAAATGAATGAGAAATTTTAACTTCAGCATACCATTATCTATTTCAGGTACTAAAATGTTTAGCTCTTCCAGGACAGTCATGCTTCTCTTCAGAGGATTTCTAAACTTCATACAATTGAAATATTTAGCTTTATAATGAAAATCTTGCTCACTCAAATGAATGGGAAATTTCAACTTAAGCATAATTTCAGGTATCAAAATGTTCAGCTCTTCAAGGACATTCATGCTTCTATTCAGAGGTTTTCTAAACTTCATACTTTTATAATATTTAGCTTTATTCTGAAAATATTTCCCCATTCAAATGAATGAGAAATTTTAACTTCAGCATACCATTATCTATTTCAGGTACTAAAATGTTTAGCTCTTCCAGGACAGTCATGCTTCTCTTCAGAGGATTTCTAAACTTCATACAATTGAAATATTTAGCTTTATAATGAAAATCTTGCTCACTCAAATGAATGGGAAATTTCAACTTAAGCATAATTTCAGGTATCAAAATGTTCAGCTCTTCAAGGACATTCATGCTTCTATTCAGAGGTTTTCTAAACTTCATACTTTTATAATATTTAGCTTTATTCTGAAAATATTTCCCCATTCAAATGAATGAGAAATTTTAACTTCAGCATACCATTATCTATTTCAGGTACTAAAATGTTTAGCTCTTCCAGGACAGTCATGCTTCTCTTCAGAGGATTTCTAAACTTCATACAATTGAAATATTTAGCTTTATAATGAAAATCTTGCTCACTCAAATGAATGGGAAATTTCAACTTAAGCATAATTTCAGGTATCAAAATGTTCAGCTCTTCAAGGACATTCATGCTTCTATTCAGAGGTTTTCTAAACTTCATACTTTTATAATATTTAGCTTTATTCTGAAAATATTTCCCCATTCAAATGAATGAGAAATTTTAACTTCAGCATACCATTATCTATTTCAGGTACTAAAATGTTTAGCTCTTCCAGGACAGTCATGCTTCTCTTCAGAGGTTTTCTAAACTTCATACAATTGAAATATTTAGCTTTATAATGAAAATCTTGCTCACTCAAATGAATGGGAAATTTCAACTTAAGCATAATTTCAGGTATCAAAATGTTCAGCTCTTCAAGGACATTGAAACTTATAAACCTTAGACCTTTGGAAATATTTTGCTTTATTTTGAAAGTTTTGCCCCATTCAAATGAATGGGAAAATTCTACTTCAGCATACTTTTACCTATTTCAGGCAGCAAATTGTTCAGCTATTCAAGGACATTCATGCTTCTAATCAGACTTTTTCTAAACTTCATATTTTTTTAAATGTTTAGCTTTATTTTAAAAATCTTGCCCCATTCAAATGAATGGGGAAATTCTAGCTCAGAATACTTGCAGCTCTTAAAATGTTCAGCTCTGCAAGGACATTCATGCTTCTAATCAGACTTTTTCTAAACTTCATATTTTTTTAAATGTTTAGCTTTATTTTAAAAATCTTGCCCCATTCAAATGAATGGGGAAATTCTAGCTCAGAATACTTGCAGCTCTTAAAATGTTCAGCTCTGCAAGGACATTCATGCTTCTAATCAGACTTTTTCTAAACTTCATATTTTTTTAAATGTTTAGCTTTATTTTAAAAATCTTGCCCCATTCAAATGAATGGGGAAATTCTAGCTCAGAATACTTGCAGCTCTTAAAATGTTCAGCTCTGCAAGGACATTCATGCTTCTAATCAGACTTTTTCTAAACTTCATATTTTTTTAAATGTTTAGCTTTATTTTAAAAATCTTGCCCCATTCAAATGAATGGGGAAATTCTAGCTCAGAATACTTGCAGCTCTTAAAATGTTCAGCTCTGCAAGGACATTCATGCTTCTAATCAGACTTTTTCTAAACTTCATATTTTTTTAAATGTTTAGCTTTATTTTAAAAATCTTGCCCCATTCAAATGAATGGGGAAATTCTAGCTCAGAATACTTGCAGCTCTTAAAATGTTCAGCTCTGCAAGGACATTCATGCTTCTAATCAGACTTTTTCTAAACTTCATATTTTTTTAAATGTTTAGCTTTATTTTAAAAATCTTGCCCCATTCAAATGAATGGGAAAATTCTTCAGCATACTTTCAGCTATACAGGCCATTGAGGTATTTTTCTGTTCAATTCTTCAGGGACATCCCTGCTTGTATTTTTTCTTTTTTATGCCATTTGTACTGTTTAATTAGCTTTATTGTTTGCAATACAAGTCAATGGGAACTCAAAGTGCTGATTCAATGACACAGGCTTGGAGTGCAATCTGGTGGTTATAAAATGCAGCGCAATTGAGACCTGCCACTACATAAATCC
>NW_018128029.1:653277-656734 GCF_001952655.1 Monopterus albus | reverse complement strand
TTCAACAAAGAACTTCAGCCATTTCTTCTCATCTTTCAGCTGATTCAGCAATTGATTTCAGGCATTTTCAGGATGATCTTTCAGTTTTTATCAGCATCCACACGCATTTACTACAAGAAATGCATTTCTCTAGTTGTATAATGATTTACGATGTTGACTAATTGTCATGTTGTGATAATGAGTTGTTTTGATAATTTAACTGCACTGATGCTGCTAATACTTCTGTATATACTTTTATTTAGGTATTAGCTTTAGGGTAATGTGAGGATTTACAAATGCTTTTAATATATTACTTGTGAGTATTTTATACTGAGGCATGGCTGCTTTCACTTAAGTAAAAGATATAATACTCCTTCCACAACTGATGATGTTTATTGATTTAAAAAATAGATTAAAGTGTTTTAAGGTTACTTTCAGACAAAAAAAAAACAATGATACATAGATGCATTTCCTTCCAGTACATTTCTGCTTCGCTCCGGCATTTACAAACGAAACGAGTCATAAACTTAAATCACATGGTTATATGAAGCCACTGAGGTCATTCAGCTCTTTAAACTGTGTTATCTGTTTTTTATCTTCACTAGTGTCACAGGGTGCAGGGTCAGCAGGCTGCACCTTGCAACAAGATCACATTTTCAGGGAATCTCAGTGGTTCTGTTCAGTTCTCACAATCATCAGTTCAACTGACAGCTTTCATACCACCTTGAACAAACCAAACCAAATTGGCAAATGGACCACTATTCATTAGATAGACCTGCAAATTACTGCTCCAGTGAAATGACACCAAATGCTTGAAAAAGCCCAAACATAATGGCATCAGATAGGACCAGCAACATCTTGTGAAACTAAAGATGTTACAGCAAGATGATAGCCACGAGGGGTCTTAGCTGCCTCAATTTGTATTTTTAGAACTGGATGAATGAATATATCAGATTGTGCAAGCTCATTCTATGAATTTTTATGATTTTCCTCATTTCCCCTCATTCATATTTATCATTTTTTGGAAGGAACCCGCTCGACAAAGTGCATCAGTCTCTAGATCCACCCACCTTGTAATGAATATTTATCAGTATTGCAGCAGGAACAGGAGACTTGGCAGAGTAAAGTCCCATAAATATAAAGAAGGCCACAGCCAAAATCAATTCGCTATTTACTAGCGCACAGTGGGTCTGGCTTCTCTTTCCAAACCCCCGACCATAAAAAGAAAACTACAGAAACAGGCAAAGGTGTTCCTTACCATTATAGGAGAGGCGAGGCTTGCTTAGACACATGATGAAGTGAACTTCCATTTCACTGGAGGCCACAGACTTGGAGCAGACAGGACACTTGAATCCTGGGAAGAAAACAGAAAATTCAAATATATAGCCATACCTCTGAAATAAATAGCTTCATCTTGATCTGCATTTGTATTGCATAATCAATCTCCTGAAAGCCTACAACATCATTAAAAAGCATATTTCAATAAAGGGGGTAAAGGGCATTTTTCAGATGTTGTTCCATAAAAGGAAAGATGAAAAATGTGTTTCGGTTTTAACTGATGTTACACATTTATCTTCTGAGGTGATCTAAAGTCTAGGGGCCTTGTTGATAAATTACCCATCAGCAGAGTGCTAAAGTGTTGCTGTTTTTCTTCAGGGAACCTGGATCCTATCTCATGACAAACTATGACCAACCTGGGTGTGGATGGTGTGCCACATCTATCTGTGATATACAGCACAGAGCAGCCTGGATGAAACAGTACACTTTGAGTCTGACAAGCGATGAGTTTATTTCAAATGCTGAAATGCAAAGCTAGCTACTGTAATGTTAGGGATGTCCTTCACTGACTTTAAAACACTTCCATTCTGTGAACCAAAAATCTAAAAAAAAAAATCAGTGGTTCAAGGCATTCCATATTGTAGTATGCTAGGGCAGTGCCATGGACTTTACACGCACACAGGGACATGCCACTCACTGACAGTTATGCACCCAGAGGGCAGGACTGGTGCAGTTACCCGCAGTTAGCAGGTGTTCTGGGGAGGAAACTTTTGGTTGGCAGGTTATGGTTCCAGTTGACAGGTTCTATTGGGGGGAAAACTGACGTATATAAGTTCATGTGTTGTGCTCAATAAAAATCAGCAGCTGTTCGGAGTTGTGTGGTGTATGGGGCATAGAAGTCTGCATGAAAAGACAGCCTGACTCTAGTGTCATTCTTTGGTAGAATCCCTAGAGCCCACTAGCTCACGACAATATTGTACACACCTACTAATTTAAGTCAGTTTGGAACAACAAACATTTATATAGTAGTTGTCAGTAGAACTGATGGAAAAGTTGTCATTTCTTGGCACATACATATTTTACAGGTAACTTTCAGAATTTCTAATGCAAGACTCCCTCCTTGTGTTTCCATGGACAATGTTTCCCTGGTGAGCTGCCACAGATGGGTACATCCTGGTCAATGCATATACTGTATATTTGCAAAGACACAAGTAGATGCTAAGAGGAGCAAGTTTGCCATAGTGGAGCTAACTTGGAAGACAAAACTGCATACATTTAAACTGCTCAAGTTTTGCATTTATCTCTAATGTACAGAGACAAATGTAAAATGAAACTAGAGAAAAATAACAGTAAGAACAAGTTTGTTCTTGGATTAGAAGGTGAACAAAAAAAAGCAGACTTATTTGGATTGCAGGAGAAATCACAAATGTGAGTTGTCACTCAGAGGACCGGAACCAGGCTGAGTGAACACCCCTTCAGAATGGATTGTTAAATGAAGAGTGGACTGTGTCTTTTACACTGGAGTCACAACCAGATGGGATCAATCGCAGCAGCTATGAACAGGAGGAATGACTATATGACTACAGCAACCAAGAAACCTTCCAACAGACTGTGGGGCATTGAAGTACTGTATTTTTAATATTTTACATAATAAGTTCTTGTACTTAGTTTTTAAAGCATTCATCTGTGCATATTTATTTTATTCTTATATTCTCTTATTAAACTTTATTCTCTCACACACTGTCACACGTGCTCCTTCTAAAAAGTATTATCAAAACACATTAAATATCAGCAGACATATTTGCTTGCCTATAGCCCCCCAGCTTAGCCGCCATGTATTGGAGTTTACCCTGGTGAATGAGAGGGTTGTTTCCCTGCGCCTTCAGGCCGGGGATAGGTCTCTCACTGTCGTTTGTGCCTATGGGCCGAATGACAGTGCAGAGTACCCGACCTTCTTAGAGTGTCTGGGAGGGGAACTGGAAAGTGCTCCGACTGGGGACTCCATTGTTGAACGGCCCCCCCGATCTGAACCTGAGCAGTGTTCTGTTACTGGACTTCTGTGCTAGTCACAGTTTGTCTATAACAAACACCATGTTCAAGCATAAGGGTGTCCACCAGTGTACGTGGCAACAGGACACCCTAGGCCGGAGGTCAATGATTGACTTTGTGGTTGTTTTAATCTGACCTCCCAGTGGACCAT
>NW_018128029.1:652851-653255 GCF_001952655.1 Monopterus albus | reverse complement strand
GGGAGGAAGCTGGACAGACTCGGCAGACCCAAACGTATTGTGAGGGTCTGTTGGGAATGTTTGGCAGAACCCCCTGTCCGGGAGATCTTCGTCTCCCACCTCTGGCAGAGCTTTGACCAGATCCCGAGGGAGACAGGAGACATTGAGTCCAGACAATGTTCTCCACTTCCATTGCCGATACGGCCACTTGGAGCTGTGGCTGTAAGGTATAGCGGCAATCCCCCCAACCGTTCATTTTGAGCTTGATTGGCTTGTGGGACTCCTGAGGCAGCTGATGGGTACTGGCAGACCAAACGAACTGCAACCCGGGTGGTTGTGGAAGCAAAAACTCGGGTCTGGGAGGAGTGTGGTAAGGCCATGGAGAGGGACTATTGGTCGGACTTGAAGAAATTCTGGCTAACCGT
>NW_018128029.1:648065-651353 GCF_001952655.1 Monopterus albus | reverse complement strand
GGGGAAGACCCAGGACACGCTGGAGGGACTATGTCTCTCGGCTGGCCTGGGAATGCCTTGGCATTCCCCCGGAGGAGCTGGAGAAAGTGTCTGGAGAGAGGGAAGTCTGGGCATCTTTGCTTAGACTGTTGCCCCCGTGACATGGTTCCGGATAAGCGGAGTAAAATGGATGGATGGATGGATTAAATGTCAGCAGCCATATTTGCTTGAAGGCATGAGGCAATGATTATGATGGAATTAAAAAACACCAGCATAATTAAGAGAATTTAGGTAAATTAATGAAAGCATAGATTATTAAAATCATAAAAACACAATAGTGTTGTACAGAGAACAAACAGATAAACACAAGCAAATAAAAATGAGTGTACCTCAGTCATGTCTTCATGATGTTTATTAATAGGCTAAAAAAGAGATGGGTTTAGTTGGCTTTTAAAAATCTAATCAAGGGGGAAGCTTTAATAGTGAGGGACATGCTATTCCGAAGGCCAACAATGGAAAATGGAAATAAGAGCAGTTACAGGTTTGGATTTGGTCTGGAGGTGTAACTACAAGGTAGTCCATGTAGTGTATTAAAAATTAATAGCTTGATATCAAAATCAGTACTTGCACTGACTTCACAATTCAAGCACTGTAAACACATTCAGCTTTGTCTTACAAATCTTGCAAATGCAGTGTTGTATAAAAATGCCTAAAATTTGATACAAAGACACAGTTGTTTGACATTTTGTTAGGTTACACACACTATACACCCCCCACATGGCAGCTGACCCACTTTTCCCTTGGTTGCTATTTTCAGATGCTCTATAGGGATGAACTGAGAGTGAGACAGAGGAAATGAGTGAAAACGATGTGCAGAAGGAAGGTGATGGAGTTTGGGCAATTGAGGAGAAATGAAGGTTTATGATACATGGTCCAGTAGGACTCAGAAGTGAGCAAGGTGTGTGTGTGTGTGTGTTATGTGCATTTGCCTTCAGTTCAGTCAAGCACCACAAATGCTTGAAGACCTTTCATATTCAAGCTGCACATAAGGTCAGATAGGGACAAAAATAAATCAGAGGATCACATCATTAATTAATTATGGCGGTGCCTATGTGAGAGGTGTATCTTGATGTGTGTGATGTGAGAGCACACAGTGTGTATTTGAGCAATGTGTGCCAGTAATTGTGTATGGTACACTCTGAGGATTTGGTTTATGTCAAATTGGCACATTTTGGCACAAAATATTTTTCTTGACTGCCATCACTATGGGCTGCAGGTGATGGCAGTCCACTCCACACAGCACTTCACACTGTCCAGCCATGCGACACTATAGCAAATGATACCAAAATGACTGTAAGCCCAGGTTTTTCTGGACTCACAGTCCAGTCTAGCGCTTAAGAATTTGCAATTCATTCGAGATGTGCAGGATTGGATTTATGTCTTTATGCAGGTTTCTGCTGCCAATTCTGCTTTTAAATTGGGTATTAAATTAAAATCTTCACCATGCAAAGTGGGCAGCACAGCAGCACGGTAGTGCTGCCTCACAGCAAGAAGGTCCCAAGTTGAATTTCCGGCTGACCCAGGGCCTTTCTGTGTGGAGTTTGCATGTTCTCCCTGTGCTTGCGTGGGTTCTCTCCCAGTACTCTGGCTTCCTCCTACAGTCCAAAGACATGCAGCTTAGGTTGATTGGCGACTCTAAATTGCCTGTAGGAGTGAGTGTGAGTGTGTTTGGTTGTTTGTCTACATGTCAGGCCTGTGATAGACTGGTGACCTGTCCAGGGTGGACCCCACCTCTCACCCAATGTCAGCTGGGAGAGGCTCCAGCACCCCCATGAGAATGGTTTGGGAAAACCCCTTCAGCCTGTATCCATTATTTCACTCATTTAACGCAGTTTCTCATTGCTTTTCACCTCCACAACCTTTCTTCTCCTACAACCAAAAGTCCAAGGGCAGAGAACGGTAGGGGTATTTGCAACTTCTTGTCAGATATATTCTATTATTTTTTTATTTCAAGCAATAGCAACATATTACAAGGCAATAAGAAGCATTCGACCCATACAAGGTATAGTCACCTTACATTAACAACATAGATCAGTGAATTGCTCGAAACGGAGTGGGAAGAAGTCAGACTTATTTAAACCCACCCCAGTCTGTTACAATTAAAACAAGGGAACATAATAGCTGCTTCCTTAATTCTTAATGTTAACAAAATCTTTGAAATTACATATATACATATAAATATACCCATGTAAAAGGGGGGGGGAAAAAGCAAAAACAAACAAAAAAAAACATGATACATCTTAGATACACACCATATATAACCACAGGTAACAATAATAATCCTTCCAACAGTAGTAATCAAAAGACCTACAAGATACGATAGTACAGCCTATAGATACGTCATCAAATGATTAAACCCCGTCCTCCTTATACTGTAACAAAACCTTCTATTTATAAAGTGCTTTAAATTGGTGAATATTTTGACATTGTTGTGTTCAAACCCCAGACCATTCCATAATTTAACCCCACATACTGACACACAGAAACTCCTCCTAGTAGTTCTGACCATTGGTATTAAAAAGTTTCCATAGCCCCTCACACTGTACAACTGCTCTCGCAGCATAAATAACTTTTGTATATTAGCAGGTAACAAACTGTGAAATGCTTTAAATAATAGTTGTACTGTGTTAATTTTAACAAGATCCTGTATTTTTTTAAACTTTGATTAAAAAAAAGTAGGATTGTGTTCAAAATAATCAGCCTTATGTATGATATGCATAACCCTTTTTTGTAAAAAAAACAAGTGATTGTATTGAATTATTATAATTGTTCCCCCATACTTACTCTCAATTACAAGCAGCTATAAACAGCAGCTGTTTTTGAATGAGAAGTGCCTTGTTTATAGCTTACACTCCCATAGTTGAGTTCTTTCTTTCCCCTTTCTGAATACAGATACCGCCAGATACCCTGGTGAATACATGTAGCGCCCCCTACCCCCTTTATCATTTGGAATGTAAGGGACTGTACCAGGTTCAACAAAAGTGCCTATGAGCTTGTGTAATAAGGCCCCTCTGGTGTCACTGACCCAACCATTTATATACTCCTTACTGCGCTGTAGAGTAACAGGTGTGATGTTTCCCTAGCCTCCACTCATTAACTATGCTAGAGTAAACTCAGACACTAGGTATAACCTGCCAACATGAAACATTTAATTTAAAAGATCCATCCATCCATCCATTTTCTTCCGCTTATCCGGGGCCGGGTCGCGGGGGCTGTAGTCTAAGCAAAGATGCCCAGACCTCCCTCTCT
>NW_018128029.1:642569-645106 GCF_001952655.1 Monopterus albus | reverse complement strand
GCTTTTAATTTAAAAGATTAAAGAAAAAATAAAAGAAAGGAAATGCAGTATATATAGCCGTTTGACTATATCCCCAATCACAGTGGTTACCCTCTACTGTCTGTATCAAAACCCATGAAATATACAAATCCACACTTCACCTCAATTGAGTACATATACCAACACCTTCTTCACATAACATACAATGAACAGATTATGAACACAACTCTCTGTACTAAAAGTTACTTCACATAAACATACAGATGAACAGATTATGAACACAACTCTCTGTACTAGAAGTTACCATGGGCCCACACATACCATAACTCAACTTTCACACTCCCACCCCGTAGCAGGCCTGTAAGTGCGCTAGTTCTGGAACACCGACCCCACAGTCTTCTTCATTCTCTTGAAATCCGAAAAACAATATCCACAGTACCTTGGATCCGTGGTAATGCACTTTAGGCAACACTCCACCTTGTGCGTCCTAATCCTCGAACGACGTGGCCTTCCTGTCCCCAGCCTCGGGCGCCGCTGTATCTCACGGCCGAAATATCTCCTCTCCAAACCGCAGAACAGACGTCTTCTCTTACACTTAGCTCGGGTTATTGAGTTAATATCTCCAACCTTTAATATCACTCCCGTGTTCGTTTAATCAACCCGCTGTGGTCTCTCCCGTTCGTCAGTCTCTCTTCCCTCCAGCCGGCTCTCTCCTTACCCATCATCCCCCTTGCTTAATTTTCTTAAAGCTACAAGCACCCAGTTCTGGTGACGACTACACTGAGCTGGATTCCACTTATACTCTGATTTAAAGCCTAAACCAGACAAACTGTAAAATAAAACTACCCACCTATGCTACCTTACATCCCCGTGGGTTACATACAGATACCACCATCTGCTGGTATGGGAACTTATTTCTGTCACTCAGACACAGAACGTATGTGCTAGTCAGCCACTGCCCATAGTCTGTGTGGTATGTTCAAGTATCACTCTTTCAACCTGACTGGCCCAGACAAAGCTGACCGAGGGGATGCAAAGGTTAGCCTTCATCGCTGCTAGTTCTTTCATATTGACTTGGTGTGTCTCTGCACTTACAGATACAGTTACCCTGCCACAGCCACTTAGTTAGTGGACTTTATGTCAGGTCTGCTTTGCGCAACCTGCCTCTCTTCCTCCTTTCTCTCTCCTGATTTCTCATCCTGCATGCTTTGCGCCTCAGCTGTGGTGCATTCTGTAATCAGCAACTCATTGGGTGAAGCTGCATCGCTGAGGTGCATTCCTCTGATCACTTTCCATTCCTACTTAAACCCCTGGTAGATGCTGCTTCGTTGCCAGAGCATTACGTGATTTCAATGCTGACAGTTTTCTGTGCAGTTGATTTTTTTCCAGTACATGTGTTTATCCATACGTAACGTGATTTCAACACTGACAGTTTCCTGTGCAGTTGATTTCTTTATTTTTTCGGTACATGTGTTTAGCCATACGTAACGTGATTTCAATGCTGACAGTTCCTGTGCTATTGATTTCCTTTTGTTATCCTGGTTACTGTTTCTTGCCTGTCTACTCGCCTGTCATCCTGGTTTCTGCTTACCTGCCCGTCCTGGTCTTCTCAGCCTCCATTACTCAACCCTGGTTAGAACCTAGTTAACCCACTGACTTTGTCCTTTTTGTCCACTCTCACTAGCACTTGTGTTTGCACCTTGAGTCCTCCTCTCTCACCCCTACCTTGTGTGGGACACCCAACCATAACACTTTAAGAGTAGTTGGCATTTTAACAGAGCTTCATTTTCCAATCCACTCATTTTAAGATAAACATTTTCTGAACAAAATAATTCATTTCAATAAACACATTTTTTCCCCAAATCATTCGCATATCTTTCTTAATACAGAAGTACAGATATACAGTCAGGTCCATAAATATTGGGACATCGACACAATTCTAACATTTTTGGCTCTATACACCACCACAATGGATTTGAAATGAAACGAACAAGATATGCTTTAACTGCAGACTGTCAGCTTTAATTTGAGGGTCCAAATCAGGTGAACGGTGTAGGAATTACAACAGTTTGCATATGTGCCTCCCACTTGTTAAGGGACCAATAGTAATGGGACAGAATAATAATCATAAATCAAACTTTCACTTTTTAATACTTGGTTGCAAATCCTTTGCAGTCAATTACAGCCTGAAGTCTGGAACGCATAGACATCCCTAGTGATGCTCTGCCAGGCCTCTACTGCAACTGTCTTCAGTTCCTGCTTGTTCTTGGGGCATTTTCCCTTCAGTTTTGTCTTCAGCAAGTGAAATGCATGCTCAATCGGATTCAGGTCAGGTGATTGACTTGGCCATTGCATAACATTCCACTTCTTTCCCTTAAAAAACTCTTTGGTTGCTTTTGCAGTATGCTTTTGTCCATCTGCACTGTGAAGCGCCGTCCAATGAGTTCTGAAGCATTTGGCTGAATATGAGCAGATAATATTGCCCGAAACACTTCAGAATTCATCCTGCTGCTTTTGTCAGCAGTCACATCATCAATAAATACAAGAGAACCAGTTCC